>NC_073382.1:5656850-5809350 GCF_028641065.1 Leucoraja erinaceus
AGGGGATCAGGGGGTATGGAGAGAAGGCAGGTACGGGATACTGAGTTGGATGATCAGCCATGATCATATGGAATGGTGGTGCAGGCTCGAAGGGCCGAATGGCCTACTCCTGCACCTATTTTCTATGTTTCTATGTTTCTATGAACATTTGTTTGTAAATATTCTTCTGACTGTGACCCAGTAAAGCCCTAGGTTGCGTTTGCTGCTCTCAGGAAGGGTGACAGAGGGGTGTCCAAAATTATACTTGACACCATGACCCGAGGCCAGGTGAACATGGTCAAAGGTCCTGCTTCTGAGTCGTCTGCCAGGAGCAAAGACGCTGCAGGAAGAGCAGAGAGATCATTTTTAAATGAAATTATGTGTCAAACATTCCATGTTCAAGAGTATGGAACAAGCTGCCAGAGGAGGTAGTTGAGGCTGGGGCTACCCCAACATTTAAGACACAGTTGGTTAGACAGGCACATGGACAGGACAGGTTTGGAGGGATGTGGCAGGTGGGAATAGTGTAGCTGGGACATGTTGGCCGGTGTGGGCAAGTCGGGCCGAAGAGCCTGTTTCCACACAGTAATGCCCCTGTCCCACTTAGGAAACCTGAACGGAAACCCCTGGAGACTTTGCGCCCCACCCAAGGTTTCCGTGCGGTTCCCGGAGGTTGCAGGTGGTTGCCGGAGGTTGCAGGTAGTGGAAGCAGGTAAGGAGACTGACAAAAACCTCCGGGAACCGCACGGAAACCTTGGGTGGGGCACAAAGTCTCCAGAGGTTTCCGTTCAGGTTTCCTAAGTGGGACAGGGCCATCACACTCTATGACTCTAAGACTCTAGTTCAATGCTGCTTTATTTTCCACATATGCAACTGCACAGAAAATTATTTTTTGCATATATTACACGTGCTGGTGGTGCCATGAATCAAAGTCCAAGGTCCAACGTCACCCATTCCATCTCTCCGGCGATGCTGCCTGTCCCACTGAGTTACTCCAGCATTTTGTATCTATCTCCGGTGTAAACCAGCATCTGCAGTTCCTTGCTACACAAAAATCTATCTATCACCGCCTTAAAAATATCCATTGGATATGGATAAAAAGGAAACAGGGTGTTGCAAAAGCTCAGAATAGGAGCTAGGCAGAGGTTTATGGGGGAGTACATTTAATTCCAATGCTGATGTTAAAATATTTTAAATAAATATAATCAAATATTTATTGCCTTTTTAAAAACAAGGCTTCAACTTTCTGGTCCCAAAAATAGACCACCTGTGTCACAAACATCGCTTCTTCTCCAGAGGTCTTGCTAATGACGTCGCTGAAGCCAGCTGATTGGCATCAGCCCTTCTAAGCTAAGTTTGCAATTTCAGATGGACTTAACATGCAAATGAGCCGCTCTACACAATTGATATCTATTTGTATAATTTTATTTTCTATTCACACCTCAAGTTGTTCGCGCTGTCATTTGTTGGATGATATCTTCCTGGGTGAGTTTTCCTGTTTAGTTTTAATCATTATTGTCGGTGACACGGTGGCGCAGCGGTAGAGCTGCTGCCTTATGCCCCTGTCCCACTTAGGAAACCTGGACGGAAACCTCTGGAGACTTTGTGCCCCGCCCAAGGTTTCCGTGTGGTTCCCGGAGGTTTCCATAGAAACATAGAAACATAGAAAATAGGTGCAGGAGTAGGCCATTCGGCCCTTCGAGCCTGCACCGCCATTCAATATGATCATGGCTGATCATCCAACTCCGTATCCTGTACCTGCCTTCTCTCCATACCCGCTGATCCCTTTAGCCACAAGGGCCACATCTAACTCCCTCTTAAATATAGCCAATGAACTGGCCTCAACTACCTTCTGTGGCAGAGAATTCCACAGATTGACCACTCCCTGTCTGAAAAATGTTTTTCTCATCTCGGCCCTAAAAGATTTCCTCCTTATCCTTAAACTGTGATCCCTTGTTCCGGACTTCCCCAACATCGGGAACAATCCGGAGGTTTTTGTCAGTCTGCTACCTGCTTCCACTACCTGCAACCTCCGGCAACCACCTGCAACCTCCAGCAACCACCTGCAACCTCCGGCAACCACCTGCAACCTCCGGCAACCACCTGCAACCTCCGGGAACCAAACGTAAACCGTGGGTGGGGCACAAACAATCCACAGGTTTCCGTTCAGGTTTCCTAAGTGGGACAGGGGCATAACTGCGCCACAGACCCGGATTCGATCCTGACTGTGGGTGCTACCTGTCCGCAGTTTGGACGGTCACGCCATGACCTGCGTGGGTCTTGTCCGGGATCTCCGGCTTCCTCCGCACTCTAAAGACGTACAGGTTTGTAGGTTAATTGGCTTCAGTAACATTGTAAATTACCCCCCCGTGTATGTAGGATAGTGGTAGAGTGCAGGGAGCGAGGGTCGGCGTGAACTCGGTGTTTCCGCGCTGTATCCTTAAACTAAACTAAACTATTGTCATGTGTACCGAGGTACAATGAAAAGCTTTTTGTTGCCTGATATCCAGTCAGCTAAAAGGTTATACATGATTACAATCAAGCCATCCACAGTGTACAGATACCGGATGAAGGGAAAACTTTTTAGTGTAAGACTAGACCAAGTGGGACCCGTTGGGCCCCATTCCCCTCATGCAATAATCCACCACTCACCCATTCCCCCAATGTAACCGGTTCCACCACTCACCAATAACCCCCAACTGCACAGGTTCAGCTCATCCCCCAACACTCCCTCCCCCTCCTCTTCACTCTCCCTCTTCTCTCCCCTCTCCTCCTGCCCTCCTGCACTCCCTCCCTCATCTCTCCCTCCCCTTTCCCCTACCCTCAGTCACTCCCTACCCTCAGTCACTCCCTACCCTCCGTCCCCCCCTCCCTCCCTCCCACCCTCCATAACCCCTCTCCCCTCCCTGCCCCCCCTGACCCGTTGGGCCCCGTTCCCCCAACGCAATATTCCACCACTCACCCGTTTCCCCAATGCAATCCTTTTCCACCACTCACCAGCTCCCCCAACGTAACCCATTCCCCCAGTGCAATATTCCATCACTCTCCCATAGCCTCCAACTGCCAGTCTATTCAAACTCACTGTAAAGATCCTCAGATTCAAGTCACAGTTTTGAAATTTCACCCAACAGTGCAGAGCGACAGCAATAACCTGCATTTGGATAGAGCCTTTAATTCATCACGGTGCTCTGAGTAACATGTATAAAGGTAAATTCAATTCCAAGGTATGAAGGGAATTCTAGAGCCAGTAACCGAAAGCTCTAAGATGTGCCCAAGAGTGTTGCCATACCCTTGTAATAGTGAAAGGCCTGGATAGAGTGGATGTGGGGAGGATGATTTTCCACTAGTGGAAGAGTCTAAGACTAGAGGCTATGGCCCAGAATAAAAGGAACTACATTTAGAAAGAAGATGATGAGGAATTTATTTCATCAGAGCGGACTGAATCTGTGGAATTCATTGCCACAAACGGCTGTGGAGGTCAATTGAAGATATTTTTAAGGCGGAGATTGACAGATTCTTGATTAGTACGGGTGTCACGTTTTTTAGGGTGAAGGCAGGCGGATGCGGTTGATAGTTCGGCCATGATTGACTGGCGGAATAGACTTGATGGGCCGAATGGCCTAATTCCACTCCTAGAACATGAACTTAAGAAAAAAATAATGCCAATGCCCTGGACGACAGATGGCACAATGGGCTAAGTGTTCGAGCTGGCGACCGGAAGGTAGCCGGTTCGAATCCCGCTTGGAGTGCATACTGTCGTTGTGTCCTTGGGGCAAGACACTTCACCCACCTTTGCCTGTGTGTAAAATGTAATGTAATTATGTGAAGCACTTTGGGGTCAATGAAAGTTGACTAAAAATGTGCTATATAAATAAGATTATACTTCTTCAGAAGACTAAGGAAATTCAGCATGTATCCAATGACGTACGAATTTCTACAGGCGCCCGATGGAATGCATCTTGTGTGGATACATCCCAGTTTCATGTGGCAACTGCCCTGCCCAAAACCGCAAGTAACTGCCGAGAGTTGTGGCCACAGCCCAGTCCATCACACAAACCCATCTCCAGCTACACTTCAGGAAGCAGCCAATGTAATTAAAAACTGCTCTCACCCCAGTCATCCCCTCTCCTCCCCTCTCGCATTGGGTAGAACATACAAAATCTTGAAAGCATGTAACACCAGATTCAAAGACTGCTTCTTCCCCGCTGTTATTAGACTTTTGACACAGACCTGTCGTGCTAAGCATCTATTCCCAAATCTTCCAATCTACCTTCCTGAGGGCCTTGCACTTTTTAAAAATCTGCACATTGTCTGCAGCTGTCACACTATATTCTGCATTCTATCTACTTTCATTTTCACACTTCCCGTTGCACTAGCATATGGTTTGACCTGCCTGGATAGTGTATGCCGAAGATGTTCACTGTATCTCGGTACATATGACGATAACAAAGCCAAAACCAATGGCAAAAGCTCAGTGATGGAGTTGAGCTTGAAAGGAACTTTTTAAAAGATGGGGAGAGATTCAGGGGCGAGAATTCCAGAGCTCAAAGCTTTTACAAACTAAAGACCAAATTGTTATATGGTTAAAGACATGCCACCAATTGAGGAATTATGTTTGGTGATCTGAGCCATGAAAAGTTGGGGCGCAAGGGTCATCCGTTTGGAGAAAATTAGAGATAAGAAGAAGGAAGAAAACCAGAGAGGTATTTGAAAAAGAATGAGAAATTTAAAGTTGAGACCAGGAGTCAATGTGGTCAAGCTGGTGCTGGGTACAATGATCTCTACATGTTCCTAGATCTCCATTCCCCTTGCCATGTTTTCACACCTTACCATTCCTTATCTATACACTTCCTTATCTATGTACCTTCCACTCCCCTGACATCAGTCTGAAGAAGGGTACTGACCCGAAATGTCATCCATTCCTTCTCTCCAGTGATGCGGCCTGTCCCGCTGAGTTACTCCATCATTTTGTGTCGGTGTTGTCAATGCGTACGTAGACAATGGGTGAGCAGGAATTTGCGAGTTCGCGAGAGAGACCGAGGGAGTTTTTACAGTGATGTGGTGAACATTTCAGCAGCAGAGGTATTGAAACAGATGTAATGCTGGCCTATTTTACAGCAAACAGCCTTGACCATGCCACAGCTATATGACCTGAGGCTCATTTCATTGTCTAATGTGACTTAGAGAAAGTTTCAGCAAAAGGGATGGATTTGATAGATCATAGGTTTCTGTAATATTTTAGAGTTTAGAGATACAGCGTCGAATCAGGCCCTTTGGTCCATTGAGACTGCGCCGACCAGCGATCACCCGTACGCTGGTTCCATCCTACGCACGCGGGGAAATTTACAGAGGCCAATTATCCTGCAAACCTGTGCATCTTTGGAATGTGGGAAGAAAACAGGGCACCTGGAGAAAACCCACGCGGTCACAGGGAAGAAAGTACAAACTCTGTACAGACAGCGCCCCTGTAGTCACAATCAAACCTGAGCATCTGGCGCTGTAAAGCTGCAACTCTACAGCTGCGCCACTGTGTCCTATTTAGTGAGAGCACTTTTTTAAAAAATCATCCAAGACTATGGGACATGCGTGAATTTTTTAATTTTTTTTAAAATATTTTTATTCGAAGCAATGTACATACATAATAATCATGGTATATAACATAATACATTTCATGCACAACTTTTTTTTTGATAGAAAAGAAAGAATGAAAAAAGAGAAGCTTGAGGATATTAGTAATGTGTAGGGCACAATAATTGATGATTAATGATTGATATTTAGATAAATAGACTGCGTCCTTAGAAGTGTAGAAACCCCCCCCCGAAAATAAAAGGGCCTTGAGAAAAGAAAGGAAATAAGAAGAAAATGCAAAAAAAAGATAAAGAAACGGAATGTGCCTAATTCGTAACGTTACACGCCACTCACCCAGTTCTAGAACGGTTACTTTCCAGGGTTGTGTTGCACCATATTCAGATTCAGATTCAGATTCAATTTTAATTGTCATTGTCAGTGTACAGTACAGAGACAACGAAATGCATACTAGTAATAATTCAATGAAAGATGACCATACCTTGAAGAATTGTTCTGGTTTTCCTGCTAGAACAAGTCTCATTTCCTCAAGATGTAATATTTCCGACATATTTGTGATCCACATTTTAAACGTTGGGATAGGTGCTTTTTTTTCCAGAATTTAAGTATGAGTTTTTTTGCCGTTATCAAATCATAGTTGAGGGAAACATCTTTGAAATGACGTTAGCTCAGAACAGGCTTCCATTGCTCCGAAAATAATCAAATCTATGTTTGGGGACATGTGGTAATTGACGGTGTTTCCAATGATTTAGCCAAGTGGCAATTATTAATGAGACGTTGGAAAGTCCAAGTGTGGGTGCCTGAGGAACAGCAGAGAGAAAGGTTCAGGTCTTGGAAAAGAAGCCTTTGCTAGATTCTCTAGCTATGGCTGGTTGGATAAAAATGAAGCCAATACAACTTCAGTTGCACCAAACTGGATGATGGTGGAGAAGAGTTGGAGGAGAATGATGCTATTGATATCTTAAAGGGCGGGGAGACGTCGAGAAAGACTAGATTGGTCTGTCTTTTATGACAATCACATGGGAAGTCTAGTTTCAGCTTAGAGGTGCAGCGCGGAAACAGGACCTTCGGCCCGCAGAGTTCGTCCCGACCAGCGATCCCCGCACATTAACATTTAGATTTACTAGAATGTTGCCTGGGTTTCAGCAACTAAGTTACAGAGAAAGGTTGAACAAGTTAGGGCTTTATTCTTTGGAGCACAGAAGGTTAAGGGGGGACTTGATAGAGGTTTTTAAAATGATGAGAGGGATAGACAGAGTTGACGTGGAAAAGCTTTTCCCACTGAGAGTAGGGAAGATTCAAACAAGGGGACATGACTTGAGAATTAAGGGCCTGAAGTTTAGGGGTAACATGAGGGGGAAACTTCTTTACTCAGAGAGTGGTAGCTGTGTGGAATGAGCTTCCAGTGAAGGTGGTGGAGGCAGGTTCGTTTTTATCATTTAAAAATAAATTGGATAGTTATATGGATGGGAAGGGAATGGAGGGTTATGGTCTGAGCGCAGGTATATGGGACTAGGGGAGATTATGTGTTCGGCACGGACTAGAAGGGTCGAGATGGCCTGTTTCCGTGCTGTAATTGTTATATGGTTATATTATTATATGGTTATTAACATTATCCTATACACACTAGGGAGTGTGGGAGGAAACCGGAGATCCCGGAGAAAACCCATGCAGGTCACGGGGAGATCATACAAACTCCGTACAGACAGTACCCGTAGTCAGGATCGAACCCAGGTCTCCGGTGCTGCAACGCTGTAAGGTAGCAACTCTACCGCTGCGCCACCGTGCCACACTTAAAAGCCTTTGTGAGTTGAGTAAAAAAACATTTTGGTGCCGTGGCAGAGGCTATAGCTGCTGAATATCAGATGGGAGTCCATCAAATCTGGAAAGTCTAATATGTCCATGTTGCAAATATGTGTTCGAGACTCCAGAAAAACACTTTTAACCTCATTGGGGTTTGCTTGAGGTAAAAAGTACAAAAAGTGAACAGTGACGGAAACACGTTTTCCTGTCACATCAGCAAAAATATGCTGTTTACAGCAAAGTGCAACCAACTCTTGAGAGAAAAAAAATATTTCTGTTGCTCTGTGTAACTTTTCCATTCCAGTTTAGTTTAGAGATACAGCACAGAAACAGGCCCTTCAGCCCATCGAGTTCGCAACGACCAGCGATCCCCGCTCATTAACACAATCTACACACACAAGGGACTATTTACATTTATACCAAGGCAATCAACCTACGAATCTGTAGATCTCGGAGAAAACCCACATGGTCACGGGGAGATGGTACAAACTCCGTTCTCAGGCCATTGATTTCCACTATGTTCTAAGAGTCAGGAGAGCATGGGCTTGGAAAGAGGAGATCTCATTGTGATTATCATTAACTCAGCCAATGGATTGTAAAGGGAGAGGGTTGGGTAGGAGTACCACAGTCCCGGCTTTCCTTGTCTTAAAGGTCGAGCACCCAACATAAAATGGAGGCTGGGTGACGCAGCGGAGGTGTTGCTGCCTTACAGCGCCAGAGGCCTGGCAGAAATCCTGACTACGGGTGCTACCCGTACGGAGTTTGTATGTTCTCCCCGTGACCTGCGTGGGTTTTCTCCGGGTGCTCTGGCTTCCACCGACACTCCAAAGACGTACAGGTTTGTCGGTTAATTGGCTTCGGTAAAAATCGTAAATGATCCCTAATGTGGTAGTGTTAACGTGCGGGGATCGCTGGTCGGCGCAGACTCGGTGGGCCGAAGGGCCTGTTTCTGCACTGTATCTCTAAACTAAATTAAAAAATGAAGGCTATTTCCCCAGAAACCTAAAATCCCAAGTTTCTACGCCTCTCTATCAGCTAGAGTACAGCCGTTCCTAAATTTAGGAAATAAATGTGTTCCTAGGAAAATGTTTCATTAAGCGACGTGCAATAAATCAAAAAGGCTGGGCGAAAGGTGGTATTTTGGTTTGTGTATTCAAAAGGGCAGCGAGAGCAGACTATTCGCCAAGTGAAAAATAGCTTTGTAAATTAATGGCGCATTCCCTAAAGCATCTAAGGAATTCTAATGAACATGGATAAATCAAGGAATACCTGCAAATGGCTGGAACGAGTCCCGGGAGAAGAATGGTGGGTTTGGAGAAACTTAGATTGTTTTCTCTGGAATGTTGGAGGTTGAGGGGAAACCTCATAGAAGCCGTTATCAGGCAACTGAATCATCCTCAGTACAGGGTCTTGGTGAAACCACACCTGGAGTATTGTGTACAGTTTTGGTCTCCAAATCTGAGGAATGACATTCTTGCCTTAGAGGGAGTACAGAGAAGGTTCACCAGACTGATTCCTGGGCTGTCAGGACTTTCATATGAAGAAAGACTGAATAGACTCGGCTTGTACTCGCTAGAATTTAGGAGATTGAGGGGGGATCTTATAGAAACTTACAAAATTCTTAGGGGGTTGGATAGGCTTGATGTAGGACGATTGTTCCCGATGTTAGGGAAGTCCAGGACAAGGGGTCACAGTTTAAGGATAAAGGGGAAATCTTTTAGGACCGAGATGAGAAAAACATTTTTCACACTGAGTCTCTGGAACTCTCTGCCACAGATGGTAGAGATGGTAGAGATGGCACAGAGACTCTGTGCATCTACCCGATCTATTCCTTTCATAATTTTATACACCTCAACAAGATCATCCCTCACGCTCATGCACTCCAAGGAATAGTGTACCAGCCTATTCAACCTCTCCCCATACCTGAGGCCCTCTAATCCTGGCACCATCCTCGTAAATCTTCTCTCTACCCCTTTCCTATAACATGGTGCCCAGAACTGAACACGATACTCTAAATGCAGCCTCACCAAAATCTTGTACAACTGCAACTGTTTTCAAGAGAGAGTTAAGGGCCTGTCCCACGAGCATGCGACTCCATGCGGTAAGCGCGACCTAACGTGGTCGCTTGAGCCTTACGGCCTCACGGGGCCGGTCCCACTTCGATCGCCGGAGCCGTATGGAGTTGTGCGGAGCTGGTCCCGTCATCGTGCGGGGCTCCGAAAAACTGACCGTGTTCAAAAATTCCCACAGCCGCAGTGGGGCCGTATGCGCCGTCTCTACGCCGTATGCAGCGTCTTGACGCCTTACGTCACGTGCGAACTTCCCGCGGCAGCGTCTTGACGCCGTACGTCACGTGCGAACTTCCCGCGGACTTCGCTCGAACTTCATGTCACTCACTCGACCTCCGTGCGACCCCCGCCCAGCCCATGCTTCCGGTTTGGTCGTGCTTGCCACATGCAGTTGCATGCTCGTGGGACAGGCCCTTTAGATTTAGCTCTTGGGGCTAATCGAATCAAGGGATATGGGGAAAAAGCAGGAATGGGGTACTGATTTTGGATTGGATCATATTAAATGGCGGTGCTGGCTCGAAGGGCCGAATGGCCTATTACTGCACCTATTTTCTATGCTTTTATGTAACATGACCTCCCAACTTCTATACTCACTGATTCTAGAATCTGTCCGATTCCCCTGTCGTTGCCCAGTGACTCTTCCTTTCACATGATCATCAGTCCCCTTTGATTCTTCTGCCACTCACCTACTTCAAAGCATACTTTGAAGAAGCCAATTAACATCAGGATGCGACGGGAAGCAGAGCACTCAGGGGAAGGGCCATGAAGATGCTTCAAATAGAGCCACTCAATGACAGCAAACTTCAATCACATTCCCTGGAGGTATTCAGTTCAATGTTTTCATTTCAAACTTATTGCTCCACGCAGATACCAAGAGCAGCAGTAAGCCATTTGATCCCTCGAGCCTTCATGTCCCATGTCCATTTTCGTGCCTGTCCTAACGTCCAACTATTCACTTTGAGCCCAGGGACTTAGCCTTGAAAACACTCAATGATATAAGGGAAGATAGTCCCAGAGATTCACAACATGCCTGTAAAGCTGCAACATGTAATAATTTTGTTGTTCTGGTTGTGTGGGAAAGATCATTGAATGGCAGAGTAGATTTGATGGGCCGAATGGCCTAATTTACCTATTAGAAACATAGACATAGAAACATAGAAAATAGGTGCAGGAGTAGGCCATTCGGCCCTTCGAGCCTGCACCGCCATTCAATATGATCATGGCTGATCATCAAACTCAGTATCCCATACCTGCCCTCTCTCCATACCCCCTGATCCCTTTAGCCACAAGGGCAACATCTAACTCCCCCTTAAATATAGCCAATGAACTGGCCTCAACTACTTTCTGTGGCAGAGAATCCCACAGATTCACCACTCTCTGCGTGAAAATGTTTTTTCTCATCTCGGTCCTAAAAGACTTCCCCCTTATCCTTAAACTGTGACCCCTTGTTCTGGACTTCCCCAACATCGGGAATAATCTGAAGAAGTCTGAAGAAAGTCTGAAGAAGGGTTTCGGCCCGAAACGTCGCCTATTTCCTTCGCTCCATAGATGCTGCTGCACCCGCTGAGTTTCTCCAGCATTTTTGTGTACCATCGGGAATAATTTTCTTGCATCTAGCCTGTCCAACCCCTTAAGAATTTTGTACGTTTCTATAAGATCCCCCCTCAATCTTCTAAATTCCTGCGAGTGCAAGCCGAGTCTATCCAGTCTTTCTTCATATGAAAGTCCTGACATTGTTACGGCGGCAGGCGCGGGCACACCGCGACGCCCTGTGTCTCCCTTTCAAGGGAGATGCTAAAAATGCATTTCGTTGTCTCTGTACTGTACACTGACAATGACAATAAATTGAATCATTTCATTTCATTTCATTTCATTTCATTTCATTTCATTTCATTTCACATCCCAGGAATCAGTCTGGTGAACCTTCTCTGTATGGCAAGAATGTATTACTTATGACTGCTGCCTTCCAGCGCCAGAGAGCCTGGTTTGATCCTAACTACGGGTGCTGTCTGTATGGAGTTTGTACCTTTTGATTGCAGATGGCAATTAAACTCTCTTGACACTCAACTCTCTCAACAAAATCATTTTTCATTATTTTGGCCCTTATCTTGGGATAAAAATTGAATATTATACATTTAACTGTTTTGTTATTAGTTAACAGGCCTGTTGACAACATTGTCTCTAGTGTGTAGGAGAGTGTTAGCAACGAACATCGATCACCCTACACAAGCACTGTCCAATGCATTTTCCAACAATTTTACCAAAGCCAATTAACCTACAAAACTGTACGTCTTTGGGTTGTGGAAGTAAACCGGAGCAAACCCACACGGTCATAGGGAGAAAGTACATACTCCTTACAGACATCAACCGTAGTAAGGATCAAACACGGGTCTCCGGTGCTGTCAGGCAGCAGTTCATATGTTCATAAGTCGTAGGAACTGAATTAGGCCATTCGACCCATCAAGTCTACTCCGCCATTCAATGATGGCTGATCTATCTTTCCCTCTCAACCCCATTCTCTTGCCTTCTCGCTGTCACCCCTGACACCCGTACTAATCACAAACCTATCAATCTCCACCTTAAAATAGCCACTGGCATGGCCTCCACAGGCTTCTGTGGTAGTGGATTCCACAGATTCACCTCCCTCTAATAAAATAAATAACACTTCTCCTTTCTAAAGGTGCGTCCTTTTAGACTGAGGCTGTGGCTTGAGGCTTGCTCCCCCCCCCCCCCCAATTCGCAACAAGGACTGAGTCCCCCTTGTCCTCACCTTCCACCCCATCAGCCGTCGCATACAGCATATAATCCTCCAACATTTTTACCACCTCCAACGGGATCCTACTACTGGCCACATCTTCCCATACCCACCCCTTTCTGCTTTCCCTCTGTAACTCCCTGGTCAACTCATGTCTTCCCACCCAAACAATTTGCATCATGCTTAACAATCAGCTGGGCAGAAGGCGGACCGACTGAATTTGAGCGTCGGACGGCATCAGGCGGTGACATCACCACGCAACGCCACGACGGGCGGTGACGTCATCGCGCAACGCCACGCGTTAGGCGTACGCTGTCAAGGCGCTGCGTACGACGTCAAGACGCTGTGTATGACCGCAATGCGCCCTCGTGCCGACAGGCCGTTCGCGCGCAAAGATTTCAGCCACTGCAAGAATTTCGGAGCCCCGCGCGATGTCGGGACCAGCCCCGCACAATTGCACACTTCTAAGTGGGACCGGCCCCGCGCAGCCATACGGTGCCTGTACGCCTCAAGCAACCACGAGGTTGCGTCATTTGAGAACCAAGGTCGCGTATGTCGGACAGGCCCTTTACTCCAGCATTGTGTGTCTCCCTTCAATTTAAACCAGCATCTGCAGTTCTATCCTGCACAGTAGACAGAGTCGCCAGTTTGGTGCCATTTTCACGTCCCAGTTGTTGTAAGCGCAGTGATCTTGATCTGACAAATTTGCTGGAATTCTTTGAAGAAGTGAATAGCAGAACAGACAAAGGAGAGTCAGTAGATGTTTAGTTTAGATTAGAGATAGCACAGAAACAGGTCCTTCAGCCCAACGGGTCCGCACCGACCAGCGATCCCCGCACATTAACACTAACGTACACCCTCTCGGGACAATTTTTACATTTACCAACCCAATTAACTTACATCTTTAACTGTACATCTTTAGAGTGTGGGAGGTAACCGAAGATCTCAAATAAAAACCACGCAGTCACGTGGAAAACGCTCCAAGTGCTGTAAGGCAGCAACTATACCGCTGCTCCACGTGGCCACCCGTCTAACAAAAACAACAAATCTAAGTTGTTTACTTAGATTTTCAGAAAGCCTTTAATAAGGTGCTACACGTGAGGTTGCTAAGGAATACTAAACTAAGTGGGACCTGTTGGGTCCCAGTCATGCGGGAGGCCTGGTCCCCTAACGCAACCCTGTTCCCCCAAAGTAATATTCCACCACTCACCCATAGCTCCTAACTGCGCAGGTGCGGCTCATTGCTCCACATCCCCGAGCACTCCCTCCCCCTCCTCTCCATGTGTGCGAGGGGAGGATGGGAGGGGCAAGGGAAGTGGGGGGAGTGCAAGTGGGGGGGGGGGGGTGGGCAGTGGTGTGGGGTGGGAGGAGAGGAGGGGTGTGTGTGGATGGGTTGAGGGGGGGGGGGGTTTGAGGAGGGAGAGGTCTTTTTTGGGGGGGAGTTGTGGGGGGAGAGGTGTATGTGAGCGGGTGGGGTAGGGTAAGTTCGGAGAAAAGATGAGGAAGAGCAATGGGCGAGAAGGGGGTATCATGGGGGAGGAGCCAGCAAGGGGGACCAGAGGGGTAGTGGCTGGAATTGGTGGTGCGATGGGGACTCACAGCAGGCGCTGGTCGCTGGTCGTTCTCCTCCGCCGGGTTCAGGGTCTCCATTTGCCATTTGGCGACATCGGCGACATCTCCGACACCGGGCTGGGCTGAGTCTCCGACGCTGGGCTGGGTTTCTGGCGCTGGGCTGTTCGGGGTTGGGCTGCTTCGGGTCCCTCCGAAAATTATGTCCGGCAGGAAACCTCCGCCGGCCATCCTCAGCTTCAGTAAAGACACAATGGCGCAGGAAGGGGCGGACCGTCCTGGTGAGTGACAGGGGAAGAGACTAATCCGCGCAGCGCTGAACGGCAGGAGAAGAGATCGATCTGCGCACGCGCGGGTTTTACGATTTTTTAGACCTCAGTAACTTTCACGACATTCAACCGATCGGACCAAAACTTGGTGCAATCGCAGTATCGGAGAACGGTTAGCGAACTGGCGAAAATCGTAGCGCTATCGCAAACCGTTTTTGCGCAAATAGAAAGACCGCACAAACCGGAAGATAACAAGATCATAGTTTTAGTTATGTATAGAAAGAATAGATGAGAGCCCACGGTATCAAAGGGCAGATACTAGACTGGCATGGATAGCAGTTTAGCTGGATGGCAGAAGACAAACAGTGGCAATAAAGGAGGATTTTTCTGCTTGGCTGCCAGTGACTAGGGGTCACTAGCGGAGTCTACTCCTATAACTTATGACCTTAAATAATAACTTTATTTATTTAATCACTTTATTTATAGAGCACTTTAAAACAACCACAGTTGCAACAAAGAGCTGAACATGACTGATCATGGGCAAGAAATTATTACATAACGTTACATTACAATACGAACTTATGACCACATGACCATGAAGGCCCATTGTCCTGGCGGCGTTGCAGGATCGGCCTGGCCAGGCGTAGCCACGGTGTCCTCCACCGCCACTCCGCCGCTGTCCGGTCCACGTGCCCGACCTCTTGGAGCAGCTAGCCCTTGGCATTGTTGAATATGATTTCATTGATTAAACCCTTTGATGTGTGTTTCTGTTCTGGATTGACTTGTCACCCATGTTCAGAATTCCCGGCCTTGCATTGACCCCATGAAAGCCCAGGTTACTGAGTGACTGAGTTTGCCACTTTTGTCATTCTGCTGCAGTATTGTTTTCCGCATGAAATGCAGATGCAGTGAGCGCATGGCTGCATTCTTCAGCATCACCCTGAAGGCTCTCCCTCATCCATTACTCCTGGCATTACATCTAGTCACCCCTATAGAATCAGAACACCCCCCCCCCATTCATTTAACTGGGGTAGCCAGCCTGGAGAGTAGGCAACCTCAGTGAGTTTTAATCATTTATATTAGCTTGTGATTTTTAATGAATTAGAATGTTTTAAATGGTATTAATTAACATCTGTAACATAATTTTTCCGTTACAATATAAGTTACAATTTGAATGTTTCTGTAAACAATATTTCAAATATATAATGTAGGAATAAGGAACTGCAGATGCTGGTCTACACTGAAGATAAACACAAAATGCTGGAGTAACTTAGCGGATCAGGCAGCAACTCTGGAGAGAAGAAATGAGTGATGTCTCAGGTCGAGATCCTTCTTATTGGGCAGCACAGTGGCACGGCTAGTAGGGCTGCTGACTCACAGCACCAGAGACCTGGGTTCAATCCTAACCTCGGGTGCTGTCTGTGTGGAGCCTGCACGTTCTCCCTGTGATAGCATGGGTTCGGTTACCTTCCTCGTCCCATGGGCTTGTGAGTTAACTGGCCTGTATGATCATAGAGTGTGGAAACAGGCCCTTTGGCCCAACCTGCCCACACCAACCAACATGTGCCATCTACATGTGCCATGTCCCACCTGCTTGCATTTGGCCCGTATCCCTCTAAACCTATCATCTCCATGTATGTGGCTAAATGTTGCAAATCGGTGAACTTCTAGATGGCAGCATAGGGTGGAACATAGCACCGCTGCTGAAAGATTTTAGAATATAAACCATAACCTTGCTCCAACTAGTAACTTGAATTCATTAAAATATAGAAACAAAGAACTGGAGGTGCTGGTTTATACCAGCATCTGAAGAAGGGTCCTGACCCGAAATGGCACCCATCGCTTTTCTCCAGAGATGCTGCCTGACCAGCTGAGTTACAGCAGCACTGTGTCTATCTTCAATTGACTGAAAGATTGATTGATTGAAAGATACATCATAGAAACAGGATTCTGGGCCCACCGAGTCAACATCGACCATCGATCACAAATTCACACCAGTTCTACGTTAGGTAGGCAAAGGTGCTGGAGAAACTCAGCGGGTGCAGCAGCATCTATGGAGCGAAGGAAATAGGCAACGTTTCGGGCCAAAACCCTTCTTCAGACTCCATAGATGCTGCCGCACCCGCTGAGTTTCTCCATCACTTCTGTCTACCTTCGATTTTCCAGCATCTGCAGTTCCTTCTTAAACAACCAGTTCTATCTTATCCCACTTTCGCATCCACCACATACACACCGGGGGTAATACACAGAGGCGAATTAACGTATAAACCCGCACGCCTTTGCGATGTGGGCAGTAAACCCACTCGTACATCGGGTGAATGTACAAACTCCGCAGTGACAGCACCTAAGGTCGAGATCAAACCCTGGTCTCTGGCACTATGAGGCAGCAACTCTACCAGCTGTGCCACTGTGCTGCCTCAAATGTGAAGTCATGAATTCTATTTCTGAAATTTATTTTGTGGAATCTTAAGTTTGCGGGATGATGCATGGCCGTGTCCTTCATTGTTAAACACAAGTGCATCATCTTTGTTACTCTCAGTGGAGTTTCATGGAAGCAGAGGATTGTTCCATTAACCTCAGCAACGGAGAGGGTTTGGGAAGTTGTTCACAATGCAGGCTGATATATTTAAGACATTCCTCACGTCTGTGCACATCGAAACGGTCTCCTTCTGGTTGAAGAGTGCACCTGCCTTAATCTTGGTCCAACCCAGGCAAATGCAACTGACGTCAACGGTACATCTGCCTGGAATCCAATTTGGTGAATCATTAGAATCTGGTGAATCAGGTCACTGTGATCTCCAAATGTTTCACAGTCAATAGGAAACAGTGTCTGACACCTCTCAAAGAACCCAACATGGTGTGAAATAAAATCCCTTTGGGCCGTATTAGACAAACAGTGAAGAATTGCCTGGTTGAATCTTGCCGAATAGTGAAAAGCCTGGATAGAGATACAAAGATATGCTGGGTTTGGAGGGATTTGGGACGAAAGCAAGGCAGGTGGGACTAGTGTAGATGGGGAATTTTGGTCGGTATAGGCAAGAGCCTTTTTTTCCACTGTATGACTATGAACAGGTAGCATCTGTGAAGGTGATGTAGTGGGTTGGGATGAATCAAAACATCTGAAGATGGTTCTGAATCTCACACATCATCTATCCATGTTCTTCAGAGATGCTGCCTGACCCGCTGAGTTACTCCAGCACATTATGTCCATTCCATACAACTAATACAGCATGCCACATGATCTGTTGTACAGCTCAATAAATCTGCACCGACCATCACCCACATCTCCGCCATTAATCCTATTTTCACGCAGCAAGGGCAAGAACAGTGGCCAACTAGCCCAACGACTGGCGTGTCTTTGGGATGTGGTAGGAACCTCCAGGTGGTCTAAGTGACAAGCTGCAAACTTCATACAAATGGCACCCGAGCAGGATCGGTAGTCGTGTCTCCAGCTCTCTGAACAGCAGCTCTGCCTGTTGCACCTTCCTGCCACCCCCAACTGCCCCAAGAAGACAGGCGGCACAGTGGCGTACTGGTACCCGGCTTGTACTCGCTAGAATTTAGAAGATTGAGGGGGGATCTTATGGAAACTTGCAAAATTCTTAAGGGGTTGGACAGGCTAGATGCAGGAAGATTGTTCCCGATGTTGGGGAAGTCCAGAACAAGGGGTCACGGTTTAAGGATAAGGGGGAAATCTTTTGTGACCGAGATGAGAAAAACATTTTTCACACAGAGAGAGGTGAATCTGTGGAATTCTCTGTCACAGAAGGTAGTTGAGGCCAGTTCATTGGCTATATTTAAGAAGGAGTTAGATGTGGCCCTTGTGGTTAAAGGGATCAGGGGGTATGGAGAAAAAGCAGGTACAGGATACTGAGTTGGATGATCAGTCATGGTCTCTTTACTCAGAGAGTGGTCGCTGTGTGGAATGAGCTTCCAGTGAAGGTGGTGGAGGCAGGTTCGTTTTTATCATTTAAAAATAAATTGGATAATTATATGGATGAGAAAGGAATGGAGGGTTATGGTCTGAGCGCAGCTATATGGGACTAGGGGAGAATACGTGTTCGGCACGGACTAGAAGGGTCGAGATGGCCTGTTTCCGTGCTGTAATTGTTATATGGTTATATGGTTATATTGAATGGCAGTGCAGGCTCGAAGGGCCGAATGGCCTACTCCTGCACCTATTTTTTATGTTTCTATGTAGCATTAGAGCTGCTGCCTTACAGCACCAGAGACGCGGGTTTGATCCTGACTACGGGTGCTTGTCTGTGCGTAGTTTGTACGTCCTCCCCGAGACTTGCGTGGGTTTTCACCGGGTGCTCCAGTTTCTTCCCACACTCCTATGACGTACAGGTTTGTATGTTAATTGGCTGCGGTAAAATTGCAGATTATCCCTAGTGTGTGTGGAATTAGAGCTAGTGTACGGGGTGATTGCTGGTCGGGGAGGACTTGGTGGCCACAGTGCCTGTGTCCGCACTGCATCTGTAAACTTTAACGATCATGTCACATCGCCCAGTGGGGGCCGAAGGGAGGAAGGGTCCGGGCAATAACTAGGATAAACGGGAGGAGTTGACGTCTTGCAAAGATGATCGGGAATATATGTGTGGCTTCCATACTGACCTTTTCGTTCCTGTTGCTTTGTTGCAGAATCACAACAACAGCTGCGTGTATGATGGATCTACGGAGGTATCCACTGGATGAACAAAACTGCACACTGGAGATAGAAAGCTGTGAGTATTCTCAGCTGCCACCACTCAGCACTGAAACATGATCAAATATCCGTTTAGCTTTAGAGTCACAGAGAGACACAGTGTAGAAACAGGTCCTTTGGCCCAACTTGCCCACACTGGTCAACATGTCCCAGCTACACTAGCTACACTAGTCCCACATGCCTACATTCAGTCCATATCCCTCCAAACCTGTCCTATCCATGTACCTGTCCACCTGCTTCTTAAACTTTGGGATAGTCCCAGCCTCAACTACCTCCTCCGGCAGCTTGTCCCATTCACCCTTTGTGTGAAAAAGTCACCCCTCAGATTCCTATTAAATCTTTTCCCCTTCATCTTCAACCTATGTCCTCTGGTCCTCGATTTACCTACTCTGGGCAAGAGACTCTGTGCATCTACCCAATCTATTCCTCTCATGATCTTATACACCTATAAAAGATCACCCCTCATACTCCTGCACTCCAGGGAATAGAGACCCAGCCTGCTCAACCTCTTCCAAAAGCTCAGGCTCTCTAGACCTGGCAACATGCTGGTAAAGTGTAGGATATTGTCACGTGTACCGAGGTACGTTGAAAGGCTTTTGTTGCATGCTATCCAGTCAGCAGCAAGACAATACATGCTTACAATCGAGCCATTTACAGTGACGTATAATGTCACCCGTAATGTTACGCAACTCATAGTGTTACAGCGATCCTTTCTAAGCAAGTGGTGTTCCCTTGACCCCAATTTAAAAGAATCGCTAATTTAACAATTTTTTAAAAATTTCATCGTCCATATTAGCTCATTTTTAATGTTTCTTCCGAACAATTTATTTTAATATTTTGCTGTGCGAGTCTCTTCTCCACTTGGGAAGAATGCAGCTGGGAGTCGGAAAACAGTAAGCACTTCATCGCTCCTGATTAGGCAGTGGCCTGATTCTCAACCATAACGCCGGACAAACGATGCTCACATTTTAATCAGATTCAGCCTGAATGAAGGAAAACACTGGGACGCAGTTTGTTCTGTGTGCTCTACTCCGGATGACTTCACATGTCAAAGGAATCACCCCCCCCCCCACCCCCGGGCTCCGACAGAGACTTTCTCAGTGGCCGGGAGGTTAACGCCAATGTCGGGACATTGCTGAGATCCATATGCTCTGCAGTGTACTGTTTTAACACTGGGCGTTTCATTCAGTTCCGTGCGGATGGGGGAAGTTTGCAGAGAAAGGAACAGCCCAGAATGTCTGTGCCAGATGGTTGGGCAACTATTAGACAGGCACATGGATACGACAGGTTTAGAGGGATATGGGCCTGTTGCCACACTGTAGGATTGCCACAGTAGGATTCTATTAACAGGATGCCAAGTGAAGCTCATTTCCTCTGTTTGCTTGTGATCCGTATCACCTCTGTTCCCTGCATATCTATGTCCAAAATCCTCTTAAATGCCATAGTCGTAACTGCTTCCACCATGACCCCTGGCAATGTATTCCAGGGACCCACCACTGCATGCCAAAAGAAATATCATGCCCCACACATCTCCATTAAACTTTCCCCCAACTGACCAGAGAGAGTACAGAGGAGATTTACTAGAATGTTGCCTGGGTTTCAGCAACTAAGTTACAGAGAAAGGTTGAAAAAGTTAGGGCTTTATTCTTTGGAGCGCAGAAGGTTAAGGGGGGACTTGATAGAGGTTTTTAAAATGATGAGAGGGATAGACAGAGTTGACGTGGAAAAGCTTTTCTCACTGAGAGTAGGGAAGATTCAAACAAGGGGACATGACATGAGAATGAAGGGACTGAAGTTTAGGGGTAACATGAGGGGGAACTTCTTTACTCAGAGAGTGGTAGCTGTGTGGAATGAGCTTCCAGTGAAGGTGGTGGAGGCAGGTTCGTTTTTATCATTTAAAAATAAATTGGATAGTTATATGGATGGGAAGGGAATGGAGGGTTATGGTCTGAGTGCAGGTATATGGGACTAGGGGAGATTATGTGTTCGGCACGGACTAGAAGGATCGAGATGGCCTGTTTCCGTGCTGTAATTGTTATATGGTTATATGGTTATATGGTTTTCACACAGAGAGTGGTGAATCTCTGGAACTCTCTGCCACAGAGGGTAGTTGAGGCCAGTTCATTGGCTATATTTAAGAGTGAGTTAGATGTGGCCCTTGTGGCTAAGGGGATCAGGGGGTATGGAGAGAAGGCAGGTACGGGATACTGAGTTGGATGATCAGCCATGATCATATTGAATGGCGGTGCAGGCTCGAAGGGCCGAATGGCCTACTCCTGCACCTAATTTCTATGTTTCTATGTTTCTGACCTTACAGCAATGCACTCAAGACTTTGACATTTCCATCCTGGGTAAACGGTTCTAACTGTCTACCCTGTCTATGTCTCTCATAACTTTATACACTTCTATCAGGTCTCTCCTTAGCCTCTGATGCTCCAGAGAAAACAATCCAAGGTTGTCCAACCTTATAGTTAATATCATGTGATCTAGTTTAAACTAGAGTAGATCTCAGGACATGCCATAAACAAAATGTATTGTCATTATTTTCCTGTGTTATGCTGGCCACATCTCCCAAACTAGTGGCCTTTACCTTTAAGAATGACACAGTCATTGAGTTTTAAAACCACCTGCAATGAGTTTTCGCCCATTGCAGACTTGGTTATGAAATAGTACTCTTGTTATTGGCGGTCACGGTGGCACAGCAGTAGAGTAGCTGCCTTACCGCGCTTGCAGCGCCGGAGACACGGGTTCGATCCCGACTACGGGTACAATCTGTACGGTGTTTGTACGTTCTCCCCGTGACCGAGTGGGTTTTCTCTGAGACCTTTGGTTTCCTCCCACACTCCAAAGACGTACATGTAGATAGGATAATTGGCTCGGTGTATGTGGAAATTGTCCCTGGTATGTGTAGAATAGTGTTAATGTGCGGGGATCGCTGGTCGGTGTGGACCCGGTGGGCTGAAGGGCCTGTTTTCGCGCTGTATCTCGAAACTAAACTAAACTATCGAGGTCCTAAAGAAGTCCTTCCAAAAACAACTGCAGGGCTTTTAAACTCTGAGTCTGCTGAGTAAGTGTGGATAGATGCATGTGACTAATGTCCTCTTTACCTTCGACTTTCAGATGGTTACACCACGGATGACATTCAGTTCTACTGGCGGGGCGGAGATGATGCCGTGACTGGAGTACATAAGATTGAGTTGCCACAGTTTTCTATCGTGGAGTATAGGCTGGTGTCCCGCAATGTTGTTTTTGCTACAGGCAAGTCTAAATTCTTTCAGGATATGTACAATTTGCCAGATTACATACAGTGGGATAGTCCCTGCCTCAACTATCTCATTCAGTAGCCTGTTCCACACGCCCGCAACCCTGTGTGTGAAAGTTACCCCTCAGGTTCGTATGATATCTTTCCCCCTCACCTTCAACTTATGTCCGCTGGTTCTCGATTCCCCTACTCTGGGCAAGAGATTCTGTGCGTCTACCCGATCTATTCCAGTCATGATTTTGTACACCTCTGTAAGATCACCCCTCATCCTCCTGCGCTCCAAGGAATAGAGTCCTAGCCTGCTCAACCTCCCTCTACAGCTCAGGCCTTCGAGTCCTATGAAGGCGCCGAGCTTTCGAGCCATCTTGAGTATTACTGGTACAATTGAGATTGGGAAGGAAAATATAATGCGTATTTCTAGTAGAGTTGCTGCCTCAAAGAGTAAGAATCCTGGGTTCGATTCCGACCCCAGCTACCATCTGTGTGGAGCATGCATGTTCTCCCTCTTACTGCATGGGTTTTCTCCTCGTGCTCCGGTTTCCTCCCACATCCCAGGAGGGGATGTACAGGCGGGTTGGGTTATTGGCCTCTGTAGATTGCCCCTGGCATGTTGCATGCGTGCATGTGAAAGTGGGATAAAATAGAATGAGTGTGAACATGGTGGCCGATTGGGAAAGGGGGAGATGCAGCGAGACCTGGGTGTCATGGTACACCAGTCATTGAAAGTAGGCATGCAGGTGCAGCAGCCAGTAAAGAAAGCGAATGGTATGTTGGCTTTCATAGCAAAAGGATTTGAGTGTAGGAGCAGGGAGGTTCTACTGCAGTTGTACAGGGTCTTGGTGAGACCACACCTGGAGTATTGCGTACAGTTTTGGTCTCCAAATCTGAGGAAGGACATTATTGCCCTAGAGGGAGTGCAGAGAAGGTTCACCAGACTGATTCCTGGGATGGCAGGACTGTCTTATGAAGAAAGACTGGATAGACTTGGTTTATACTCTCTAGAGTTTAGGAGATTGAGAGGGGATCTTATAGAAACTTACAAAATTCTTAAGGGGTTGGACAGGCTAGATGCAGGAAGATTGTTCCCGATGTTGGGGAAGTCCAGGACAAGGGGTCACAGCTTAAGGATACGGGGGAAATCCTTTAAAACCGAGATGAGAAGAACTTTTTTCACAAAGAGAGTGATGAATCTCTGGAACTCTCTGCCACAGAGGGTAATTGAGGCCAGTTCATTGGCTATATTTAAGAGGGAGTTAGATGTGGCCCTTGTGGCTAAGGGGATCAGGGGGTATGGAGAGAAGGCAGGTACGGGATACTGAGTTCGATGATCAGCCATGATCATATTGAATGGCGGTGCAGGCTCGAAGGGCTGAATGGCCTACTCCTGCACCTAATTTCTATGTTTCTATGAACAGGTGATCGATGGCTGGCATGGGCTGAAGGACCCGTTTCCGTGCAGTATCTTCCAATCAATCAGCAATACAACAAAGAACACACCTCAGATATCTGCCCTTGGCCTCTTACATGGCCAGAGTGAAGCCCCTCACAAACGGGAAGAATGGTACTTTGTTTTCCGCTTGGGTAGCCCACAACCCAAGGGTATGAACATTGAATTCACCAATTTCAAGTAATAACCGCCACTATCCTTGCCCTCTTTCCACTGCCTTAGCCATAGAGTGAAACATTGTGGAAACAGGCCCTTCGGCCCAACTTGCCCACGCCGGCCCAACTTGCCCACGCTGGCCAACATGCCCCAGCTATACTGCCCTACTTTGACAAAAGGAAGCAACTAACAGAAAGGCGTAAATGAGGAAAACGTGTTTTCCTTTCAGTTGTCTGTGATGGAATTTCTTACTTCTATGGTATAAATATTTTCAAATTGTACTCAGAGAAGACTTATTTTGTTCACCATTGTGTAGAGCATATCTCAAATACCCGAAAACAAGCAATAACTCAATTTTGACAAAATTGTCAGTTGAAGCAACTGCCCTTTTTGTCAAATTAGGGCAGCACTAGTCCCACCTGCCTGCTTTTGGTCCATATCCCTCTAAGCCTGTCCTATCTATGTACCTGTCTAACTGTTTCTTAAATGTTAGGGTAGTCCCAGCCTCAACTACCTCCTCTGGCAGCTTGTTCCACACACTCACCACCCCTTGTGTCCCTCCTACCTACCCTAATGTGTACCCATTTCCCCAAAGATCTCCCACCACCTAGTCACCCTGCTCTTTTCCCACTGCCACATGCTTATATCTCATCCCTGAGTTCCGTTTTCCCCTCTTTCCCCTCTACCTTAACACCGTCCACCAATATCTCTCCCAATGTTGCGTCTTCGTCTTTCTTCATCTGACACTATTGTTTCCTCATCATCTTCCAAAGCTCATTTTAAGACCAACTCCTGAGAAAGATCTTGTTCAGAAATAGTCATTTTATATGGAGTCGTACAGACCGTATGGAAACAGGCCGTTCCAGCCAACTCGCCCACACCGGCCAACATGTCCCATCTGCACTAGTCCCACCTGACTGTGTTTGGCCCATAACCCTCCGAAGCTGTCCTATCCATGTACCTGTGGAGATGTTTCTTAAACCTTGCAATAGTACCTGCCTCAACTACCTTCTCTAAGGTACACAAAAAGGGTGTAGAAACTCAGCGGGTGCAGCAGCATCTATGGAGCGAAGGAAACAGGCAACGTTTCGGGCCAACTACCTTCTCTGGCAGCTTGTTTCATACCCCCACCACCCTTTGTGTGATAAGGTTACCCTTTTGATAGCAAAGTTACAAAATTTTGAGATTTAAAAAATCAAGCCTGCAATTTATCCCATCAGATAAAGCATAAAAAGTTTAATTTGACACCTATTTCACTTTCATATCTCAATCATTTAAAAAGTTATGGACATTTTCATACTCTATGGACATAACAAAAAAGCTGTGATCGTGGACAGTCAAAAGCCCATAACTTCCTTAACAATTAAGAGAACTGAATGAAATTTTCAGTTACCATAGATTGAAGCATTCTGAAATAAATATAAACCAATCTTACTTGGATGACCTGAAATTAAAGCATATAATTAGTTAGTTACCCAATTGGAGCTAATTTCAAACTTCAATTACTAGATCTAAACATCTATCTATTTCTTAATAAATGATTAAAATTTTTAATTAGCCTAAGTGTCCAAATAATATTCACAAATAATTCATAATAAAACATGATTTTTAAATCTCATTTACATTAATTTATAGGCCAAATGGAAGGAATTTAGTGTTCAATTGCTGTAAATTAAAGTCAATTTAAATCAGCTTTCTAGTGGGTTCCTGTGAATGCACTGGTTTAGAACGTTCACATTGCACTAGATTTGTGCCCTCAAATGCCCAGAAAAATACTGCGGGATATAATGGGCCCAAAATGAGCTACTCGCAACATTAAACTTTGTATAAAGGGATCTTAAGAAGCCCTTTTTAACGTAAAAATAAACAGCCTACCTTCTGTTGTCCGCTGTATGAGACCCTGCCGGTTGCCGGCGGTCAGGCGTTTAGAGGTTTATTTTTAAACTACTACAGCAATTATATAAAGCCTTTAAAACTAATAATAGCTAAAGCGACGGAATATTCTAGCGATTTCCATTAATAATTAACTAGGCTGAACATCCTCGATTGGAACAACCTAGGGGAAATCGCGTTTTAAACTCGCCCCCTCTAAACGGCGCCAAAACCGCGTACACGGGCTGGGACAGATTTTCAGCACCGCTTCAGGTAGGCTTTGCAACATACCTACTTTTGATTCCTATTAAATCTGTCCCCCCCTCCCCCCTCACTTTAAACCCATATCCTCTGCTTCCTGATTCCTCTACTCTGGACAAGAGACAAATACTAACAGCGTGCAGAATATAATTTGACAGCATTATCGCCTGACATTTACAGAGAAAATACAGGGTCTGCAGTGAGGTAGACTGGAAGATCTGGACGACACCATAGCATATTGTCGGGCCATACAGTGGACTCATTACAGTGCAGAAGCTATTCCTGAATATGGTGGTATGTGCTATCAAGGAGACATTGTTTGCAAATAAATCAATGAATAGTGTAGGAATAGTGTAGGAGATGCTGGTTTAAATTGAAGGCAGACAGAAAAAGCTGGATCACTTTCCGCAGCATCTCTGGAGAGAAGGAATGATTCGGGTTGCTCATTAATAGGACCCTGCTCGAGACAGCAGGTCCTGCTAATGAGCTTTGGAAGGGGACGTGTCTCTATGCTTTAAAATAAAGAGATCCAGTCATTGATGTATGGTAATGGTATTCCCTTTCTAGGAATCTGCGCAGATTCTTACTGAAAGTAGAGGTGAGGGGGAAGTGGGGGGCGGGGGAGGGGTATATAATAATCATCATCATAATAATAATAATAATAATAATAATAATAATAATAATAATAATAATAATAATAAAAAAAAACTATTACGGACTTGAGGTCCAGACAAGGGGCAACATTACATAAAAAATGCATTGCATATTAAAAAATATTGTAAAGTACATTTAAAATCTTAGTATATCACTTATAAAAGCATCATCATGTATAGAAACATAGAAATTAGGTGCAGGAGTAGGCCATTCGGCCCTTCGAGCCTGCACCGCCATTCAATATGATCATGTCTGATCATCCAACTCAGTATCCCATACCTGCCTTCTCTCCATACCCCCTGATCCCTTTAGCCACAAGGGCCACATCTAACTCCCTCTTAAATATAGCCAATGAACTGGCATCAACTACCCTCTGTTGCAGAGAGTTCCAGAGATTCACCACTCTCTGTGTGAAAAAAAGTTCTTCTCATCTCGGTTTTAAAGGATTTCCCCCTTATCCTTAAGCTGTGACCCCTTGTCCTGGACTTCCCCACATCGGGAACAATCTTCCTGCATCTAGCCTGTCCAACCCCTTAAGAATTTTGTAAGTTTCTATAAGATCCCCTCTCAATCTCCTAAATTCTAGAGAGTATAAACCAAGTCTATCCAGTCTTTCTTCATGACAGTCCTGACATCCCAGGAATCAGTCTGGTGAACCTTCTCTGCACTCCCTCTATGGCAATAATGTCCTTCCTCAGATTTGGAGACCAAAACTGCACGCAATACTCCAGGTGTGGTCTCACCAAGACCCTGTACAACTGCAGTAGAACCTCCCTGCTCCTAGACTCAAATCCTTTTGCAATGAAAGCTAACATACCATTCGCTTTCTTTACTGCCTGCTGCACCTGCATGCCTACCTTCAATGACTGGTGTACCATGACACCCAGGTCCCGCTGCATCTCCCCCTTTCCCAATCGGCCACCATTTAGATAATAGTCTGCTTTCCCGTTTTTGCCACCAAAATGGATAACCTCACATTTATCCACATTATACTGCATCTGCCAAACATTTGCCCACTCACTCAGCCTATCCAAGTCACCTTGCAGTCTCCTAGCATCCTCCTCACAGCTAACACTGCCCCCCAGCTTAGTGTCATCCGCAAACTTGGAGATATTGCCTTCAATTCCCTCATCCAGATCATTAATATATATTGTAAATAGCTGGGGTCCCAGCACTGAGCCTTGCGGTACCCCACTAGTCACTGCCTGCCATTGTGAAAAGGACCCGTTTACTCCTACTCTTTACATTACAGTATAAACTGGAGGCTCGAACCCAACATATGAGGCTGGGAAGGCGTGATAACAAGAGGGAGGTGTATGAGGACTAGGATTGTGGGGGGAGGGAGGGTAGAGGAGAGAGAGTGAGGGAATACAGGAGTTACTTGAAATCGGAGTAATCAATGTTCATACTGCTGGGTTGTGAGCTGCCCAAGTGAAATATGAGGTGCTGTTCCTCCAATTTACTTGTGGCCTCACTGACAGTGCTGGAGGCCCAGGACGGAAAGGTCAGCGTGGGACTGAGAAGTGGAGTTCAAATGTTTGGCAACCAATGGATCGCGTAGGCCAAGGCGGACTGAGCGTAGGTGTTCAGCAAAATTATTACCAAGTCCACAATTGCCAAGTCTCCAATAGAAAGGAGACCACACCGGGAACACCGGATACAGTAGATGAGTCATAGACATAGAGTGATACAGTGTGGAAACAGGCCTTTTAGCCCTACTTGCCCACACCGACCAACACTAGTCGCAGCTACACTAGTCCCATCTGCCTGCCTTTGGCCCATATCCCTCCAAACCTGTCCTATCCATGTACCTGTCTAACTTTTTCTTAAACGTTGGGATAGTCCCTGCCTCAACTACCTCCTCTAGCAGCTTGTTCTTTGCAGCCACCACCCTTTGTGTGAAAAGGTTGCCCCTCAGATTCCTATTGAATCTTTTCCCCTTCTCCTTGAACCTATGTCCTCTGGTCCTCGATTCCGCTGCTCTGGGCAAGAGATTCTGCGCATCTACCCGATTTATTCCTCTCATGAGGTTGAAGGAGGTGCAAGTAAACCTCCGCCTCACCTGAAAGATCTGGCGGGTTCCCTGCATGGAGTTGGGGGAGGAGGTATCTGGACCAGTGTTGCATCTGCATGCATCTGCAAAATGTGACTGGACAGCATGCAAAGAAAAATCTTCACTGTATCTCAGTCAAGCACCTGTCCCACTTTCACGACCTAATTCATGACTTCTGTCAAGTTTGCCCTTGACTCATACTCGCAGCATGGTCGTCACGAGGTCGTAGGAGGTCGTAGGTAGGTCGAAGCAGGCCGTGATGCTAGGCGTAGGTACTCGTGGCATCAAGTAGGTCGGGGCGTTTTTCTAGCCTGATGAAAAATGTCCACGAGTAAAAAAGGGCGTGCATTAGGTCGTGAAAATGGGCGCCCTCCCTTAAAGGTGACAATAATAAGCAAACACTAATCAAAGCACATAGACGGGGTTCTTCTACTTGCGTATGATGTGTACAGCCTAAAGTTGCAGGACAATTTGTTCTATTTGATCTTATTTGATTGCGCACGCCAGGTTGATTGCATTCGTCGAAAGAGGGCGGACCACGTGAAGGTTGCAATCTCCCACCTCATAGACAGGGTTCAGTACCTTGGACAGCTCTCAGGCACATTTCACAAAAAAACTCACTGACCTGATCATTTCAAACAGGGCTTGGTCCATTGGACCGTAGTAAGTGTAGGTGGGGCCTTGCAAGCTTCTCAGCAGAAGGTGCTCCTTCCAAGAGCCCAAGGAGGGGAACCACACGTGGAATGTGTTATAAATGATAGGTGTTAAAATGGGAAACTTGTAGCTTAGAAGCCGCCCTTTAGGTGGTGACTCTTTGCATACCTTTAGAATATTACTGTGACTTGTCACATATGACAATAAACGATAAAGAAAAGTAAGACATTCACCCATGCTCCTTCCAAATCTCATTGTTTAGAATGTTTGTAATGCACAGGATATGCTTCTTCCAAAGAATTTAACTGCAAATTTCCCCTGAATAAGGGGATTAATAAGTAATAAATCTAATTAATCTAATCTAATCTCGCCCTTTAGGTGGCTTCCCTCTACTGAAATTTGCATACAGGGTCTTGGTGAGAACATGGAGTACTGCGTACAGTTTTGTCTCCAAATATGAGAGGAAGGACATTATTGCCATAGAGGGAAGAGAAGTCCCAGACTGATTCTGGGGATGTCAGGACTGTCTTATGAAGAAAGACTGGATAGATTGTTTATACTCTCTAGAATTTTAGAAGATTGAGAGGGGATCTTATAGAAACTTACAAAATTCTTAAGGGGTTGGACAGGCTAGATGCAGGAAGATTGTTCCCGATGTTAGGGAAGTCCAGGACAAGGGGTCACAGCTTAAGGATAAAGGGGAAATCCTTTAAAACCGAGATGAGAAGAACTTTTTTCACACAGAGAGTGGTGAATCTCTGGAACTCTCTGCCACAGAGGGTAGTTGAATATTGGCTATATTTAAGATCTTGTGGCTAATCTAATCTAATCTCTGAGTTGGATGATTTAGATTGGGCTTCCTCCTACTGAAATGTGAATACTTGAGCCTGCCTTCTAACCCTCACACACTGGACCCGTTCCTTTGTAGATTTATCGGCAGGACTTCCTCTTTCAAAGCCCGCAGACAAACCTGGACCTCACACAAATCATAGCCAGTCAAGTCAAGTCTAGTCAAGTCAAATCAACTTTATTTGTCACATACACATACAAGATGTACAGTGAAATGAACGTGGCAATGCTTGCGGGATTGTGCAAAACAACAGAACAGAAACAGTATTTACATTTAAAAAAAAGAAGATGCAACAATATTTACGTCCTGGTGAGATCAGAGTTTACAGTCCTGACGGCCTGTGGGAAGATAATCCATCTCAGCCTCTCTGTTTTTGCTGAATGACAGCGGAGGCGCTTGCCTGACCGCAGCAGCTGGAACAGTCCGATGCTGGGGTGGTAGGGGTCCTTCATGATCCTGCAGGCTCTGGATCTGCACCTCCTGGTGTATAGGTCCTGCAAGGGTAGTTTCCGTGATGCGTTTGGCCGAATGCATTACTCTCTGCAGAGCCTTCCTGTCCTGGGCAGAGCTGTTGCCAAACCAGATAGAGATGTTTCTGGTCAAGATGCATTCTACAGCACCAGAGTACCAGCACCAGAGTACCCCCACTATGTAGAAACAAAATAACTACAGATGCTGGTTAATACAAATAAGTATCTTAACCTGAAGTGCCACCTATCCATGATCTCCAATGATGCTGCTTGATCTGCTGGGTTATTTCAGCACTTTGTGTCCTTTTGTAGACAGGACTTGCTCCCTCCATAGGTCACAGTGCATGTTTCCACTAGTGGCAGAGTCTAGGACTAGAGGTCATAGCCTCAGAATTATAGGACGTTATTTTAGGAGGGAGATGAGGAGAAAAGTATTTAGCCAGAGGATGGTGAATCTGTGTAATTCTTTGCCACAGAAGGCTGTGGAGGTGTTCCGTGGGTATACTTAAGGCAGAGATAGATCGATTCTTAATTAGTACGGGTGTCAGAGGTTATAGGGAGAAAGCAGGAGAATGGGGTTAGGAGGGAGAGATAGATCAGCCATGATTAAATGGCAGAGTAGACTTGATGGGCTGAATGGCCTAATTCTACTCCTATTCCTTTTGACCTTATAGCCACGACTTGCTCCTTCCATAGGTCATAGACAGGACTTGCTTTTCCAAAACTCATACTCAGGATATTTCCACCTCGAGCTTTTGGTTTTCCTGTGGTTTCTTTTTACAGACTCTTTTTACAGACTGCTTAGAAATATAGAAACGGAATATAGGTGCAGGAGGAGGCCATTCGGCCCTTCGGCCCTTCGGGTCGGCACCGCCATTCATCGTGATCATGGCTGATCATCCCCAATCAATTGCCATCTTGTTGTTACTCTGCAATTTATTCTTCAATAGCATTGTCTGTGTCTGACTGGTGTGCAGGACTGTGGTTTTCCACAGCTTGTAGCCGTGATAAACTCCTGCCAAAGCTTACGGGCAAGTTTTCTACTTTTAAAGCTTAAAACCAAATGCCAACAACTTGTAAATTAACAAATAGAATTTGATTAACGCTTCAGATAGATATAATTGTACTTCTACAATATAATTGTGCTTCTTATATTTCCTGAATAGCTTTTCTAGTTTTGGTACTTTGTAAAAAATTATGAATATGTTCATTTGGAAAGATGGCGTGATCGTTACGTAAGGAAAGGCATCCATTTTATCAGTGATGTTAGGTTGGATGGATTTGCCGAGGGGATTTTCTCAGTGTGCTTGGACCTTTATCGTAATATAACCCACTTGCCACCTCTCATGCTTTTGGTTTTCTTGTGTTCAATTTTTTAAGTCGACAGACTGCTTTCTTGCTATCTTGGTGCTACCCAAACATTTTTTCAATCACTTTGCCTTTTCTCTTACTTTAGTTAATTGTCACATGTACCGAGGTACAGTGAAAAACTTTTGTTGTCTTGTTAACCAGTCTGCGGAGGACAATACATGATTACAATCGAGCCGTCCACAGTGCATGGCTCGATTGTAATTATCTATTGATGTCATTCATTCATAACTAAATCACTGAACTTGTGAACATCTGAGAAGGGAATAACGTTTAGTGCAAGGTAAAGCCAGTAAAGTCCAATCAAAGAAAGTCCAAAAAGGGTCTCCAATGAGGTAGCTGGTAGTTCAGGGCTGCTGTCTGGTTGCAGTAAGATGATTTAGTTGCCTGATAACAGCTGGGAAGAAACCGTCCCTGAATCTGTGTTTACGCTTCTGTACCCTTTGCCTGACAGGAGAGGGGAGAAGAGGGAATGGTCAAGGTGCGACTCATCCTCGATTATGCTGCTGTCTTTGCTGAGGCAGCGTGCTTTCATAGCAAAAGGATTTGAGTATAGGAGCAGGGAGGTTCTATTGCAGTTGTACAGGGTTTTGGTGAGACCACACCTGGAGTATTGCGTACAGTTTTGGTCTCCAAATCTGAGGAAGGACATTATTGCCATAGAGGGAGTGCAGAGAAGGTTCACCAGACTGATTTCTGGGATGTCAGGACTGTCTTATGAAGAAAGACTGGATAGACTTGGTTTATACTCTCTAGAATTTAGGAGATTGAGAGGGGATCTTATAGAAACTTACAAAATTCTTAAGGGGTTGGACAGGCTACATGCAGGAAGATTGCAAGATGGCTTTCTAGTTTTGGTACTTTGTAAAAAATTATGAATATGTTCATTTGGAAAGATGGCGTGATCGTAACGTAAGGAAAGGCATCCAGTTTATCAGTGATGTTAGGTTGGATGGATTTGCCGAGGGGATTTTCTCAGTGTGCTTGGACCTTTATCGTAATATAACCCACTTGCCACCTCTCATGCTTTTGGTTTTCTTGTGTTCAATTTTTTAAGTCGACAGACTGCTTTCTTGCTATCTTGGTGCTACCCAAACATTTGTTCAATCACTTTGCCTTTTCTCTTACTTTAGTTCATTGTCACATGTACCGAGGTACAGTGAAAAGCTTTTGTTGTCTTGCTAACCAGTCTGCGGAGGACAATACATGATTACAATCGAGCCGTCCACAGTGCATGGCTCGATTGTAATTATCTATTGATGTCATTCATTCATAACTAAATCACTGAACTTGTGAACATCTGAGAAGGGAATAACGTTTAGTGCAAGGTAAAGCCAGTAAAGTCCAATCAAAGATAGTCCAAAAAGGGTCTCCAATGAGGTAGCTGGTAGTTCAGGGCTGCTGTCTGGTTGCAGTAAGATGATTCAGTTGCCTGATAACAGCTGGGAAGAAACCGTCCCTGAGTCTGTGTTCACGCTTCTGTACCCTTTGCCTGACAGGAGAGGGGAGAAGAGGGAATGGTCAGGGTGCGACTCATCCTCGATTATGCTGCTGTCTTTGCTGAGGCAGCGTGCTTTCATAGCAAAAGGATTTGAGTATAGGAGCAGGGAGGTTCTATTGCAGTTGTACAGGGTCTTGGTGAGACCACACCTGGAGTATTGCGTACAGTTTTGGTCTCCAAATCTGAGGAAGGACATTATTGCCATAGAGGGAGTGCAGAGAAGGTTCACCAGACTGATTTCTGGGATGTCAGGACTGTCTTATGAAGAAAGACTGGATAGACTTGGTTTATACTCTCTAGAATTTAGGAGATTGAGAGGGGATCTTATAGAAACTTACAACATTCTTAAGGGGTTTGACAGGCTACATGCAGGAAGATTGATGGCCCGATGTTTGGGGAAGTCCAGGACAAGGCGGTCACAGCTTAAGGATAAGGGGGCAAATCCTTTAAAACCGAGATGAGAAGAACTTTTTTCACACAGAGAGTGGTGAATCTCTGGAACTCTCTGCCACAGAGGGTAGTTGAGGCCAATTCATTGGCTATATTTAAGAGGGAGTTAGATGTGGCCCTTGTGGCTAAGGGGATCAGAGGGTATGGAGAGAAGGCAGGTACGGGATACTGAGTTGGATGATCAGCCATGATCATATTGAATGGCGGTGCAGGCTCGAAGGGCCGAATGGCCTACTCCTGCACCTAATTTCTATGTTTTTATGTTTCTATGTTTCTATGAGGTATAAATGGGGTCAATGCAAGGGAGGTTATTTTGCGTGATTGTCTGGGCTGCGTCCACGATTCGCTGCAATTTATTGGCGGTCTTGGAGACAGCTGTTGCCAAACCAAGCTGTGATGCATCCTGATAAAATGCATTTGACGGTGCATCTGTAGAAGTTGGTGAGAGTTGTTGGGGACATGCTGAACTTCCTAAGCCTTCTGAGGAAGTAGAGGCGTTGGTGTGCTTTATTTAGCTGTCGTGCTAGAACTTGGTATTATGGATTCTGAATGTATTAACAAACCCATTGAGTTGTTTTAATGGTATCAAGTTGGGGAAAAGGGGAAGTACAACTGGATCTGGGTGTCCTTGTACATCAGTCTATGAAAGTAAGTATGCAGGTACAGCAGGCAGTGAAGAAAGCGAATGGCATGTTGGCCTTTATAAGAAGAGGAATCGAATATAGCAGCAAAGAGGTCCTTCTGCAGTTGTACAGAGCCCTAGTGAGACCACACCTGGAATATTGTGTGCAGGTTTGGTCCCCTAATTTGAGGAAGGACATTCTTGCTATTGACGGAGTGCAGCGTAGGTTTACAAGGTTAATTCCCGGGATGGCAGGACTGTCATATGCTGAGAGAATGGAGCAGCTGTGCTTGTACACTCTGGAGTTTTGTAGGATGAGAGGGCCTCATTGAAACATATAAGATTGTTAAGGGCTTGGACACGCTAGAGGCAGGAAACATGTTCCCGATGGTGGGGGAGTCCAGAACCAGGGCCCACAATTTAAGAATAAGGAGGAAGCCATTTAGAACGGAGACGAGGAAACACTTTTTCTCACAGAGAGTTGTGAGTCTGTGGAATTATCTGCCTCAGAGGGCGGTGGAGGCAGGTACTCTGGATGCTTTCAAGAGAGAGCTAGATAGGGTTCTTAAAAATAGCGGAGTCAGGGGATATGGGGAGAAGGCAGGAACTGGGCACTGATTGGGGATGATCAGCCATGATCACATTGAATGGCGGTGCTGGCTCGAATGGCCGAATGGCCTACTCCTGCACCTATTGTCTATTGTCTATTGTCTGTTGTTTTTCAATAATTATTGCAGAATATTCCGAGTTTCAACTGTAGTTCAGCGAGTAATTCTTTGACTAAATCAATACGTCAGGAGAATTAGTCAATTCTACTGAGGTAAAATGGAAACTAGACTAGAATAAAACATGAGGATCTCTGTTCCCTGCTTAATTTCTGTGGTGCTTCCTTCAAAGGGAAATATCCAAATAAGGGTACAACACTGGTTTTCCTGTAACTGGTGGTCTAGCAACTCCTTTAATCCAGACAAAATTACAAGAGTGCACTTGAAATCCCAATGAAAATGTGGCGCCTAGGCAGGGTGAGGCGGGATCTCGACTTTGGTTTTTTTTTTAGTTTAAAGACCTCATTGGGACTCCAGCGCCAAACAGCGGGTTCAATTTGGCCCTTGTGGCCGTAGCTCTGATGCGGCCAGAGCTGGCAGATTTGTTATCATGAGCGACTTCTGAGGCCAACTTCCGCAGACCAATAGTTTGGCTCCGCGGCGGCTTAGGCGGAGCGTTTTGGTACCGTTGGACTCCTATCGAAGGTCTTGACCTTTGTTGGTCAGGCAAAATGGATAATCCAAATAGGGTGTAGGAAGGAACTGCAGATGCTGCTTTAAATCGAAGATCGACACAAAATGCTGGAGTAACTCAGCGGGAATGGCAGTTTCTCTAGAGAAGGAATGGATGACTTTTGGGTCGAGACCCTTCTTCAGAGTGATGTGAGGGGAGTGGGAGGTACATAGATAGGGAAATGTAAGGTGTGAAAACAGGACAAAGGGAATGGAGATCAAGGAAAATGTAGAATAGATCATTGTTAGTTGGGAGAAGGTAACAACAAAGCAAACAGAGATAAAATGTAGTCGGGGACAGTAAGACTGGTCGGAGAACTGGGAAGGGGGAGGGGATGGAGAGAGAGGGAACGCAAGGGCTACTTGAAGTTAGAGGAGTCAACGTTCATACTGAAGAAGGGTTTCGGCCCGAAACGTTGCCTATTTCCTTCGCTCCATAGATGCTGCTGCACCCGCTGAGTTTCTCCAGCTTTTTTGTGTAACCTTCATACTGCTGGGTTGTAAGCTGCCCAAGCGAAATATGAGGTGCTGTTCCTCCAATTTGCACTGGGCCTCACTCTGACAATGGAGGAGGCCCAGGACAGAAAAGTCAGTGTGGGAATGGGAGGGGGAGTTAATTCAAAGAGGCTCTGGAACCTAGGGTGCTGGAAAATCAGTGGTGGCCCTGTATACAATTATAAATGCAATCTCAAATATAAAATGGCATTTTCAATGGATTTTACTCACAGTTATGTCTGCGTTGGAGATGAGAGAAAGCAGACAAGGCATGGCAGACTTTATGGGAAGATTCCATTCTTTTTTTCTGGACAAACCACTGTCCCCATGTTCAAAGCCAGTTACAAAGTAGTTATCGCATCAATGGAGAGTACAGGAAATTGGACAATAGACAATAGGTGCAGGAGTAGGCTACTTGGCCCTTTGAACCAGCACCGCCATTCAATGTAATCATGGCTGATCATCCCCAATCAGTAAGTACCTCGTTCCTGCCTTCTCTCCATATCCCTTAACTCCGCTACCCCTAAGGGCCCTATCTAACTCTCTCTTGAAAGCATCCAGAGAACGAGCCTCCACCAACCTCTGAGGCAGAGAATTCCATACATCGATCCTTGGAGCTGAAGCAGAGGCAGGAAATGAAATGAAAAAATGTAATGGCTGAAAAGCATCTATGGCTAGACTAGCGTGGCTCCAGACCACAGGATTTACACAGCAGGCATGAGGAGGAATAACATGGACCAGGCACAGATCTAAAGGATGTGCAGATGTAGAGGGACCTGAGCATTTACATCTTTGTAAGTCGCAAGGCATTTTCCATAACACAGCAACATCATTGGATTTGCCTGTCGTATGATGTGTCTATTCAGGAAGAGTTGGGTCATTTTTAGCCTTGGTTGTCGTCAATGGTTTTGTTTCATGACAGTACGTGCTGGTTTGGCATACCACCACTCTAAATAGTTATTTTAATTTATTTGTTGTTATTTTGTTTACCAGCCAGGTGGCATGTATGTTTATTCATTGCACGGAGTGGCCCCTTTTTTGGTCTACGGAAAAACACCGTTGGCAGTAATTTGGGATTCTTGCTACTTATTTGTCATTGCAGCAAGAAGCTAAATAATTGCACTTGCAAATGGGTAACTTCACTATCTTGTTAATGAACTTGCACTGAGAACACAGGAGGAAGTAATAGGGAGCAGAGCAATCCTTACCATTTCGTCTGCTCAACTGCGAAATCATGGGTCGACCGGGCTTGTATTCACTGGAATTTAGAAGGAAACATAGAAACATAGAAAATAGGTGCAGGAGTAGGTCATTCGGCCGTTCGAGCCTGCACCGCCATTCAATATGATCATGGCTGATCATCAAACTCAGTATCCTGTACCTGAGGGGGGATCTTATAGAAACACCTAAAATTCTTAAGGGATTAGACAGGCTAGATGCAGGAAAAATGTTTCCCATGTTGGGGGAGTCCAGCACCAGGGGTCACAGTTTAAGAATAAGGGGTAGGCCATTTAGGACTGAGATGAGGAAAATCATTTTCACCCAGAGAGTTGTGAATCTGTGGAATTCTCTGCCACAGAAGGCAGTGGAGGCCAAATTCACGATGTTTTCAAGAGAGAGATTTCGTTTTTAGGGCTAATGGGATCATGGGATGTGGGGGAAAAAGCAGGACGGATTTCTAATTTTGGATGATCATGTTGAATGGCGGTGCTGGCTTGAAGGGCCGAATGGCCTACTCCTGCACCTATTTTTTATGTTTTTATGTTTCTATCTCCTGAAGGTTTGCCTATTGTGAAGAAGTTCCCCTCCTCTCTCCGCTGAGAGTTCTGCAGCACCCTCTCTCGCTGCTCCCCCTTTGTGATTCCTATGTATTGTCCATATCTCTCGTTTCCCTTCCCCACTGGTGCTCAGTCTGAAGAAGGGCCTCGACTCGAAACGTCACCTGTTCCTTTTGTCCAGAGATGCTGCCTGTCCCGCTGAGTTGCTCCAGCTTTTTGTGTCTATCTTCGGTTTAAGCCAGCAGCATCTGCAGTTCCTTCCCGCACTGTGAGTAACATTGTTGGCTTGGAAGATGCCTTACAAAACTCATCAAAAGGACTGCAAGACGCGGGTTATTAGTCTCACAGATCTATATTTAATGTCAGGGCTGCCATTGACAGCAGCGCTGCTTTTGGTTAAATAACCCCTCAATTTAATGTTTCACGATCAGTTTGTTCACTGTCTTTCGGATGCAACTTCTCACCATAGCAACCCGAGGAGCCATAGCAACCTGCTCCCACCCATAGAAATTGCGGCATAAGGTTGGAATGCCTGACTTGCAGTTGTTGGCTTGCATTTAAAGAATAATCATTGATTGTTTTCCTTCCCCAATCCGCAGTGTGATGTCTGGATGTCTGATGAACAAACAGCGCAGGGGGGGAAAAAACAAAAATTCAAAAACATATATTAAAAGCCTTTCGCCATTCACTTTGTAGGTCGCAATCCAAGGAGCCAACACAGCAGTGCTCCTGAGGGTTTCCTTGCCTCCATGAACTATTTTTAGCTCACTGAATGCATTAGCTTCCATCGTCAAATCTTTTAACACAGTCTTGAACCAATTTAAAAATAAATGGACGAACTACAAAGAATATCATGGATATTCTAAGGCCAATGCACTCCAACTGCAGCTCGAGTGGATTAAACCCTGAGATGCTGCATCTATATAGGTCATTATATTGACCATCTTACAGCCACATTTCTCTTTTGTCTTCTTAATCAAGGATTTGAACTCTAAGGTTAGCATTTTTGGTTCTGCCAGCCTTTCTGTTTTCCCCAACGTCATTATTTGACAAAAGTGGATATTTTTGCACGCAAAAAATATATATATTTGTGTGTGTCACTGTGGCGCAGCAGTAGGTAAAGATGTTGCCTTGTAGATCCAGCAACCCGGGCTCGATCTTGACCGTGGGTGCTGTCTGTACGGAGTTTGTACGTTCTCCCCATGATCGCGTGGGTTTTCCCCGAGTGCTCCGGGTTCCTTCCACACTCCAAGGACGTACAGGTTTTTGTAGGTTAATTGGCTTCGGCAAAAACAGTAAATTGTCCCTAGTGTGTAGTGTGTGCTAGTGTAACGGGGATCGCTGTGCGAGTCCGTGCCGACCAACAATTCCGCACATTAAAACTATTCTACACACACTAGGGACAATTTACATATACACCAAACCAATTGACCTAATAGCCTGTACATCTTTGTAGTGTGGGAGGAAACCGATGATCTTGGAGAAAACCCACGTGGTCACTGGGAGAACTTACAAACTCCATAGTCGGGATCGAACCCAGGTTGCTGGTACTCCTTCTTCTTGCGTATGGCGTGCACAGCCTAAAGTTGTAGGTCAACTTGTTCTATCTGATCTATTTGTTTGTGCACGTCGGGTTGAGTGCATTAGTCGAAACAGCGTGGACCAGGTGAAGGTTGCAATCTTCCACCCCTCGCTGGCACTCTAGACACTTGACAGTTCACAATGTTCATTCAAGATTTAACGGAAAAGCTCGGGAGACGGACAAGTCACTCGCACAAATAACAGAAATGCCGAGTACCGTGGGAACTCTTTGTCTACCCCCCCGTTATATCGTGTGATATCGTGCTAGACCACGACCACTTCACTCTGGTCACATCTTGCGTCAAGTCGCCCCGTGAGATAGGCCTATTAGGCAGCAACTCTACCGCTATGCCATCATGCCTGATTGATTAAGAATTATAGGAAGTTATCTGTGCAGGGATCTGGGGGCACATGAGATTTGCCATGTCTGCAACAGATATGGCAATAATTAAAGGCGGAGCATTGCACCTCGAATTCTGAGTTTGGTTGTCCCTTTCCCAGGCAAATCATTAAAATCGTGATTAACGTCCACTGATATGTTATATTTAATGAAGCTGAATGAGTTGGCACACAGCTACGTCACACTGCGCGTTATTCGTGTGGCCTAATGTCCTTCTTTACAAGTTCTTTCCTCTGCGTCACCCCCTTCTTTCCCCTCTGTGCCTCTGACACAAATGTGATGCATGGTTCCACCATAGACATTGTTGCTCTTGGATGGCACAGTGGTGCAGCAGTGGAGTTACTGCTTTACAACTGAATGAGGAGTACTGGTAGATCAATTTTCCTCACGGGATAAATAAAGTTCGTATCATATCGTATCGTTACAGCACCAGAGACCCGGGTCCGATCCTGCCAACAGGCGCTATCTGTGTTTGTACATTATCCCTGTGACCACGTGGGTTTTCTCCGGGTGCTCAGGTTTCCTCCCACATTCCAAAGAGGTACAGGCTTGTACGTTAATTGGCTTTGGTAAATTGTAAAATTGTCACAAGTGTGTAGGGTAGTGTTAGTACATGGGGGTCACTGGTCGGCACGGACTCAGTGGGCTGAAGGGCCTGTTTCTGCGCTGTATCTCTAAAGTCTCTGCAGTGGGGTATTCTCTTCCCGAATCTCTCAGTCCTCATAATCCTCTTCCCAATTTCAGAAGGCAGCTCAGGAAAATTGGACACTTCAGTCATTTCCCAACATTTGGTTGTTAATTAGGAATATACAACTGCAATTATTTCTCCTCTCCAGCATCCTCCCCTTCTTTGGCTTCTTCGGCTGTTCTTTGGGATTGAGGATGATTCTGAGGAGGCTACCAAACCAAGGCCAAAGTAGGAACCACAGATCTTTTCACAAATGGAGCAGAAGGTTGTGGCTGTTTCTCTGGTTTGTGAGCTTTTGTCTGGGCTTCTGTACAGTTCCAACGTGCTCCAAGATTTCTTGACAGAATGCAACATCTAACTAGCCTTTACACTCAAAGTGGAGAAGGAATACGCAGAATGATTTCGAGAACCTCTAGTGTTGGAAACATAGAAACATAGAAAATAGGTGCAGGAGTAGACCATTCGGCCCTTCGAGCCTGCACCGCCATTGAATGTGACCATGGCTGATCATCATCCAAAAATGACTGAAGAATGCTGCAGAAACTCCGCGGGTGCAGCAGCATCTATGGAACAAAGGAAATAGACAACGTTTCGGCCCCACTGGCAGTCCTGGAAGAGAGTTTCTCCAGCATTCGTGTGTTGTCACGGTGGGAGTTGGGGGACTATGGGTGCTGTCTGTATGGAGTTTGTACATTCTCCCCTGACCTGCATTGGTTTTATCCAAAGACGTACAGGTTCGTACTCTGAAGAAGGGTCTCGACCCGAGACGTCACCCATTCCTTCTCTCCGGAGATGCTGCCTGTCCCACTGAGTTACTCCAGCATTTTGCATCTCCTCCAGTTGTAGGTTCATGCCTGTGTGAGAGGGAGGGAGGAGGGAGAGAGAGAGAATTGGAGAGTGAGGCAGTCCTGGTCAGGCCGTTTTGAGCGGAGATAGACACCCAGTTGCTTGGAGCAACTCAGCTGGGGACAAGCAGCATCTAGGGAGAGAAGGAACGGGTGGCGTTTTCTAAAGGGTCGAGAGCCTTCTTCATACTGAAAGTTTCACCTCTCAGTAGATCATAAAATAACACAATCATCACGGTCAAATGTGAGACACAGTCTTTAGATCATATTTTTGACAAAATAAAAAGACGACTTCAGTTCTTTCTTGCACATATTGAGAGAAGGTGCATCACACCAAACAACATTTGTCTGAGGCAAAAAAAACTGCAGCAGATTATTCATTCAGCTCATTAAAGAGCTCGGGTGAAAAAAAACAATATAGTGTGTGACAACAAAGTAACATCATTTGTGCCACGTGATTAACTACACTACAGTCCACGATGTTCATTCACGATTAACGGGAAAGATCGGGAGACGGACAAGTCACTCGCACAAATGACAGAATTGCCGAGTACCGTGGGAACTCTTTACTCTACCCCCGTTATATCGTGTGATATCGTGCTTGACAACGACCACTCCACTCTGGCTACATCTTGCGTCAAGTCGCCCCGTGAAAACTAGCCATTACCCTTTACGTAAGGAAGATCTCACATTACAACAGGAATATCTCAGTTAGTTTAGTCTTAGTTTGGAGATACAGCGTGGAACCAGGCCCTTCGGCCCACCGAGTCCGTGCAAGCGTTCCCCACTCACTAACACTGTCCAATACACACTGGGGACAATTTACATTTTATACCAAGCCAATTAACCAACAAACCTGTACGTACTTCTTTGAAGTATGGGATGAAACCAGGGGTCACAGGAAGAACGTACAAACTCCGTACAGACAAGCACCCATGGTCGGGATCGAACCCTGGTCTCTGCCGCTGTAAGAGAGTAACTCTACCACTGTGCCGCCAATGTTATGTTAAAACTTTCTTATTCTCGATTTCCCCACCTGAGAAATGGCAACTATCCCATAAAATCCTTTAATTGTCTTAAATACCGTAAATAGATCACAACATAATCTCAGTATTCAGTGGAATATCTGCGTAAGCTGTTCTTTCAATTAAACCCATTTGCGATGATTTGTGCCATCAAAAGCATTGCATGCAGGTTGGCGCTTAAGTCCTTAATTAGTTGTGTTAAATTTGTACCTGAGATTGGAAAATGTTTTCTAATGATTTGATGGCTTCATCTGTGCCTCCCCAGGCTCCATCACACGTAGAATTGCTAAGTGGTGTAAGTAGGTATTGTCAGCACTAAAGCATTGGTTCCAAGTCTGACATAGACACAAAATGCTAGGCAGACGCGGTAGCGCAGCGGTAGAGTTGCTGCCTTACAGTGAATGCAGCGCCGGAGACCCCGGGTTCTATCCCGATTACACGTGCTGTCTGTACGGTATGTTCTCCCCGTGACCTGCGTGGGTTTTTCTCTGAGATCTTCGGTTTAATCCCACACTCCAAGGACGTACAGGTTTGTAGGTTAATTGGCTTGGTAAATGTAAAAATTGTCCACAGTGGGTGTAGGATAGTGTTAGTGTGCGGGGATCGTTGGTCGGCGTGGACCCGGTGCGCTGTAGGGCCTGTTTCCGCTCTGTATCTTTAAGCTAAACTAAACTAAACTCGTCAGGTAAGGCAGCATCTCTGGAGAGAAGGAATGGGTGACGTTTCGGCTTGAGACCCTTCTTCAGACTGAGAGTGGGAGCAGAGGGAAATTAGAGATATGGTCAGGGTAACATGTGAAAATGACAGATCAAAGCAGACACTGCTCAAGGAAATGCGGAATGGATCATTGGTGGGGATGTGACAACGAGGCATACAAACAGTAATATCAATCTGGTGGACAGTGAAACTAGCTGGAGAACTAGGGTGGGGGAAGGACTGAAGGAGATGAAAAGCGAGGGTTACTTCAAATTAGAGAAATTAATGTTTATTCCGCTGGGTTGTGCACTGCCCAAGCGAAATACGAGGTGCTGTTCCTCCAATTAGTATTTGGCCTCGCTCTAACAGTGTGGAAGGTCGAGGACTGAAAGGTCACCATGGAGTGGAAGGAATTAAAGCGTTTAGCAACTAGGAGATCGTGTTGGACTAGTCGGTCTGAGCGAAGGTGTTCAGCGAAACGATGGGCAAGTCTGCGCTTGGCCTCGCTGTTATTTTGGTCTCGCTGACGTCCATTATATAAAATCTGTGGACAGATCATGGACGTTACTTTTCCCACTGCCTGGTAATGTTCAAGATGCATTGTTTAGAATAAATACAAAAAAGAGTCAATGTTATAATTACAATTAGTTATCGTTGCAAATCCCTAACAAGTAATTGTGCCTGGATCTAAAAATAAACTAAAGCATGATATGTAAATAAAATGGACTATGATTTAGATATGTTCAAGGAGCAGAATTAGGCCATTCGGCCCATCTAATCTACTCCACCATTCAATCATGACTGATCTATCTTGGGAGTTGCTCACATATCTCCCAAGATAAACGACCTCTGGTCCTAGTGTGGGAGAGTCTAGGACTAGAGGTCATAGCTTCAGAATTAAAGGATGTACCCTGAACAAGGAGATGAGAAGGAATTTCTTTTGGGTGGTGAATCTGTGGAATTCTTTGACACAGAAGGCTGTGGAGGCCAGGTCAACGGATATTTTTTAAAGCACGTATCGATAGATTCTTGATTAGTACGGGTGTCAAGGGCTATGGGGAGAAGGCAGGAGAATGGGGTTAGGAGGGAGAGATAGATCAGCCATGATTGATGGCGGATGGGCCAATAGACAATAGGCAATAGGTGCAGGAGTAGGACATTCGGCCCTTCGAGCCAGCACCGAATGGCCTAATTTTGCTCCCATCACGTACGACCTTGTGACACCTTCCCTGGAGCAGTGCACCCTTGAGACTACTTGAGTCACACTTGAGACCACTTCAACAAGGTGCCTTGAGAGTGAGACTGAACCGCCAGCGAAATGTGCATTCTGCACACGTATTTCCTTTATTAAACGGCACTTTCCTCATTTGTTTTCCCAGGTGCGTACCCAAGATTGTCACTGAGCTTCAAGTTAAAGAGAAATATCGGCTATTTCATTCTTCAAACGTACATGCCATCCATTCTGATTACAATCCTTTCCTGGGTGTCATTTTGGATCAATTATGATGCTTCAGCTGCTCGAGTGGCTCTGGGTAAGTGCTGTCTGGGAAAAAAAAAGTATATATGTATTTTAATAAATACTGTCGGTAGCCAAAATGAAATATATTTGAAGACACTTGAACGCATGATTATGGAATTAAAATAATAGAAAACTGACAGGGTCTATCACACTATGTTTTCTTCTGACATCTAAAATAATAGTGGGATGATCACAGTTGTAGGTAAGAGAGGTACTTTCTGAATTTGGTGGTCAGGTGAGTTCATAAGGCGTGAGAAATCATTGTCCCTCCACAATGGGACCACAAACCCATCACTAGACAATAGACAATAGACAATAGGTGCAGGAGTTGGTCATTTTGCCCTTCGAGCCAGCACCACCATTCAATGTGATCATGGCTGATCATCCACAATCAGTACCCTGTTCCTGCCTTCTCCCCGTATCCCCTGACTCTGCTATCTTTAGGAGTCCTATCTAGCTCTCTCTTGAAAGTATCCAGAGAACCGGCCACCACCGCCCTCTGAGGCAGAGAATTCCACAGACTCACCACTCTCTGCGTGAAAAGGTACCCGGACGTGGCGTCGAAGGACGAGAAGCCGAAGCAAGAAGTCGAAGTCAAATAGGCAAATGGAAATTAAAGGCGAAACGCCAAATAAACAAAAAAATGCGAAACCAAAACGCCAACGAACCGAAAGGGCGGGACGCGTAAAAGCCAACTATCCGAAAAGCTGCGTTGCGTAAAAGCCAACTAACCGAATGCCGCTCTGCCGTAAAGTCAAATAACGGACATGACGTCGCCAGGGGGCGGGACTTGTCAGCGATTGTGCCAGACCCCCGCGTCCATCACATCGCTGGCCGGTGGAGACGGGAGGATGGCGGTCATTTACCGACACCAGACATTATTTGACTTTTTGGCAGAGCGACATTCGGTTAGTTTGCTTTTAGGCAAAGCAGCTTTTCAGTTAGGTTGTGTCTAGCCAGTGCGGCCATTTGGTGAGTTTGCTTTTAGGCGATGCAGCCTTTCGGTTAGTTGGCGTCCCGCTCTTTCGGTTGGTTGGCGTTTCGACTTTGTTTCCATTCGGGTTATTTGGCGTCGACTTTTTTGCTTCGGCTTCTCGTCCTTCAGCGCCACGTCCGCGATCGGTGTGAAAAAATGTTTCCTCAAGTAGTTACACATCGTACGATGCGCCAGGAAAGTGTTTGCTGCATGAGGAGCTGTTTGTTGCCTTCACTCCAGGCACACGGGTTCAGTCCTGACCCTGGTGCTGTCTGTGTGGAGTTTACGAGCTCCCCCAATGACCACCAACTTGGGTTTCCTCCCGGGCGTGCTGGCTTCATTCCACATCCGAAAGCATGTGTGGGTTGGTAAGCTGATCCCTTGTGTGTAGGTGGATGGTAGAATTGGTTGGGGAGGTGTGGGGGAGTAGATTTGGGAGTGGGGGGAGCTTAGAGGGTGAGTTACTCGGTGTGTGGGAGAACAAAATGTGTTAGGATAGATTTACGGTAAAAATGATTGACTTTAGAGATACATAGTTATAGCACGGAAACAGACCCTTCAGCCCACCGAGTCCGCGCCAACCAGCGATCCCCGTACGCTAGCACCGTCCGACACGCCGGGGCCAATTTACAATTTCACCAAAGCCAATTAACCTACAAACCTGTACGTGTGGGAGGAAACCGGAGCACCCGGAGAAAACCCCCGCGGTCAGGGGGAGAATGTACAGACTCCGTACAGACAGCATCAGTTGTCAGGGTCGAACCTGGTCGGGGCAGTAATTCTACCGCTGCACCACTGTGCTGCTCCCAAATGCTGGGATCATGGGGAGTGTTGGAGAACATGAAGACCAAGAGTGCAGGTTGATAGTTCCAAATAGTCGGCAACACAGATGGGTAGGGTGGTGAAGTGGGCATTTGGCACACACTTGCCTCCATCGGTAAGGATATAACCATATAACCATATAACAATTACAATACGGAAACAGGCCATCTCGGCCCTACAGGTCCGTGCCGAACAACTTTTTTTTCCCTTAGTCCCACCTGCCTGCACTCATACCATAACCCTCCATTCCCTTCTCATCCATATGCCTATCCAATTTATTTTTAAATGATACCAATGAACCTGCCTCCACCACTTCCACTGGAAGCTCCATTCCACACCGCTACCACTCTCTGAGTAAAGAAGTTCCCCCTCATATTACCCCTAAACTTCTGTCCCTTAATTCTGAAGTCATGTCCTCGTGTTTGAATCTTCCCTATTCTCAAAGGGAAAAGCTTGTCCACATCAACTCTGTCTATCCCTCTCATCATTTTAAAGACATCTATCAAATTCCCCCTTAACCTTCTGCGCTCCAGAGAATAAAGACCTAACTTATTCAACCTATCTCTGTAACTTAGTTGTTGAAACCCAGGCAACATTCTAGTAAATCTCCTCTGTAGTCTCTCTATTTTGTTGACATGTTAAGGTAAAAATGATTGACTTTAGAGATACATAGTTATAGCATGGTTATTGTTGGATGTTGAGTGCATGAGTTGGGATATAATCTTGCGGCTTTAAAATGAGTCGGTTTAAGGTGAGAATAAAAGATTTTAAAGGGAGCTGAGGGGCAAGTTTTTCGACACAGAAGGCAATGTTTACATGGATCGCACTGCCTGAGGAAGTGGTAGAGGAGGGTATTATCGCAACGTTTCAAAGACACTTAAGACAAGTAAATGGATAGGAAATGTTGACACGAGGAACTGCTGATGCTGATTTACAAAATGACACAAAAAATGCCGTCTGAAGAAGGGTCTCAACCCAAACTTTCACCAATCCAAGTTCTAGATGCTGCTTGTCTCGCTGAGTTACTCCAGCACTTCAAATGGATAGGAAAGGGTTGAAAGGCACGTGGTACTATCTCGGTTAGGCAACTTGATTAGCATGGATGAGTTGGGTCAAAGGGTCAAAGGGTATGCACCGTGACTGAGTGATTATCCTTCTATGAGCATTACCATTTTGAGATGACATAGAAACATAGAAAATAGGTGCAGGAGGAGGCCATTCTGCCCTTCGAGCCAGCACCGCCATTCAGTGTGATCATGGCTGATCGTCCCCTATCAATAACCCGTGCCTGCCTTCTCTCCATATACCTTGACTCCACTAGCCCCTAGAGCTCTATTTAACTCTCTCTTAAATCCATCCAGTAACTTGGCCTCCACTGCCCTCTGTGGCAGGGAATTCCATAAATTCACAACTCTCTGGGTGAAAAACTTTTTTCCTCACCTCAGTCTTAAATGACCTCTCCTTTATTCTAAGACTGTGTGTGGCCCCTGGTTCTGGACTCGCCCAACATTGGGAACAATTTTTCCTGCATCTAGCTTGTCCAGTCCTTTTATAATTTTATATGTTTCTATAAGAGATAACCCCTCATCCTTCTAAACTCCAGTGAATACAAGCCTAGTCTTTTCAATCTTTCCTCATATGACAGTCCCGCCATCCCAGGGATCAATCTCGTGAACCTACGCTGCATTGTCTCAATCCCAAGGATGTCCTTCCTCAAATTAGGAGACCAAAACTGTACACAATACTCTAGATGTGGTGTCACCAGAGCCCTGACGGAGCACAAGATCCCCCATTTGTGTTTGCTTCTTAATCAAACGAACTGTGCTCTTGCACGCTAAAGTTCCAAGCCCTGTGCAATGTGGCGCTTATGTCTTTGCAGCTCACCCTGAGTAATGAATCATCTTCTGCCCAGCCAGCATCTAATATCACTCAATAACAGCTGATAAAGAGGCTGCAGTCAGCCAGCCACCTCGGGTGCTATGATGTGTTATTTTCTATCTCACTTGCCGGGCACAAACCAGCACGCTGGGGGTACACGAGCCATTGAGGAAACACAGGCACTCTCCTAGTCAGACGCAACTACTCAAAGAGGAGAAACAGCACCCTATCGACATGCAGACTTTTCATTTTGAAATAGGAGACTGGAAATGTGCGGTTGCAGCTTTTCGATCAGAAGCAAACCCGATCTAAACCACAAATTTCTGCCTTTTAGACTTCAGAGATACAGCGCGGAAACAGGCTCTTCCTGCCCACCGAGTCCGCGCCGACCAACAATCGCCCCGTACACTAACACTATCCTACACACGAGGGACAATTTACAATTTTAGTGAAGCCAATTAACCTATAAAGCTGTATGTCTTTGGAATGTGGGAGGAAAAACAAGCACTCGGAGAAAACCCACGAGGTCACGGGGAGAATGTATAAACTTTGTACAGACAGCACATGTAGTCAGGATCGAACCTGAGACCCTGGCGCTGTAATGCCCCCGTCCCACTTAGGAAACCTGAACGGAAACCTCTGGAGACTTTGCGCCCCACCCAAGGTTTCCGTGTGGTTCCTGGAGGTTTTTGTCAGTCTCCCTAATGGTCGAAAGTGGTTTCCGCTTCTTCTATGTTCTGGCGATTATTTCAAAAAATTCAAAACCGGTCGCGACTAAAAATAGTTTGCCGTTTTAAAAATCGGTAATTTTTTAGTCGAAGCCGGTTGCGATGCTAGTTGAAGGTGGTTGCCGGAGGTTGCAGGTGGTTGCCGGAGGTTGCAGGTGGTTGCCGGAGGTTGCAGGTAGTGGAAGGTCTTACCAGTGAAAAATTACCCATTTTTAAAACGGCAATCTATTTTTAGTCGTGGCCGGTTTTGAATCTTTTGAAATAATCGCCAGAACATAGAAGAAGCGGAAACCACTTTCGACCATTAGGGAGACTGACAAAAACCTCCGGGAACCGCACGGAAACCTTGGGTGGGGCGCAAAGTCTCCAGAGGTTTCCGTTCAGGTTTCCTAAGTGGGACCGGGGCATTAGGCAGCTACTCTACCACTGTGCCACTGTGCACTTGAGAGAATTTTGAAATTTACAATGCTGCCAATTCTATCATCATGAGCACCTTCCCCATATCTTAAATAGTTTAAGATATTTCTTTCTGACCAAAAAGATCAAAAAATCATATATTGGAGCAAAATATGGTCATTTAGCCCATCAGGTTTGATCTTGATCTCTCTCTCCCTCTCCCTCTCTCTCCTCCCTCTCTCTAGCCCCCTCTTCCCCTCTCTCTCCCTCTCCTCCCCCTCTCTCTTTCCCCTCTCTCTTTCCCCTCCCTCTCCCCCTCCCTCTCTCCCCCTCTCTCTCCCCGTCTCTCCCCCCCTCTCTCTCTCCCCTTCTCTCTCTCTCCCCTCTCTCTCCCCTCTCTCCCCCCTCTCTCTCTCTCTCTCTCCCTCTCTCTCTCTCTCTCTCTCTCTCCCTCTCTCTCCCTCTCTCCTCCTCTCTCTCTCTCCTCTCTCTCCTCTCTCTCTCTCCTCTCTCTCTCCCCCTCTCTCCCTCTCTCTCTCTCTCTCTCTCTCTCTCTCTCTCTCTCCTCTCTCTCCCCCTCTCTCTCCCCCTCTCTCTCTCCCTCTCTCTCTCCTCTCCTCTCTCTCCTCTCTCTTCTCTCCCTCTCTCTCCCTCTCTCTCTCTCTCTCTCTTTCTCCCCCTCTCTCTCTCTCCCTCTCTCTCCCCTCTCTCTCTCTCTCTCTTTCTCCCCCCCTCTCTCTCCCCCCCTCTCTCCCCCCCTCTTTCTCCCCCTCTCCCCCCCCCCCCCCCCTCGCCCTCTTGAGCTTGGGAGTACATACATACATCCCCAAACAGTGGGGAAAGTCCCGAGAGGGGGTCCCAACCCGAAATGCCGACTGTCCATCTTCCCCCCACAGATGCTGCTGGCCCTGCTGAATTCTTCCAGCAATTAACCCTGAACAGACACAAAAAGCTGGAGTAACTCAGCGGGACAGGCAGCATCTCTGGAGAGAAGGAATGGGTGACATTTCAGGTCGAGACCCTTTTTCAATGTTCAGTCTGAAGAAGAGTCTCGACCCAAAACACCTCCCATTCCTTCCCTCCAGAGATGCTGCCTGGCCCGCTGAGTTACTCCAGCCTTTTGTGTCTATCTTGGTTTTAAACCAGCATCTGCAGTTCCTTCCTACGCCTTAGACCTGAACAGTTGGCATCCGGTGACCCAATGAAGGCAAAAGGTTCTAACTTTGATTCGATGTTAGCAGCGACCATCAGAACTGTTAAAGAAGAAACTGAGCCTTTAAGAGCCACTCTTTGAACCGATACAAAAAAATGATATCATGCACATTCTTTCGGACATCAGACAAATTACAAAAGGGAATGCTTTGAGACACTGAAATATCTTAATTGCATGGTAATAAACCATGCAGGCTCTGTAATTTCTCCAGAGCTTAACGGCTTGAGATGAAGTGCAGTGAAATTTATTACCAACATAATAAGCAGTTTCTAGAATATGAATAGGAAATAAATATGATTTCTATTATTCATGGAGCCTTCACATCAGTTGATGAAAAGCCATAACAATTTTGATAATTTTGAGTCTACAATTAAAATGATCACTCAGTCCTCTGTAAGGCTATTTCTTCATTTAGTCTCAATTCTGCTGTACATTTTGTCAGGCACAGCACATATTGTTTTTTTTTTTGACATATGGGTAAAAATTACTGCTCCCAAAGACATTGTACGCACTTTGAAGGCACTAATGTCCCATTTGCCTCCCTGGTGTTTTGGGGAACCTGTTAATCTATTTAAAATCAATGAGCTAATAATGACACTGCTGAGATAAGGCACAAGCACACACCGGAAATGCAAGCCTTTTGTTTAGTTTGTTTTAGTTACTTATAGAGATACAGCACAGCAGCAAGCAGGCTCTTCGGCCTACAGAGTCCGCGCCTACCAGCGACCCCCCCACACACTTATCCTGCACACACTAGGGACAATTTACAATTATACTAATCCAATTAGCCTACAAACCTGTACGTCTTTGGAGTGTGGGAGGAAACCAGAGATCCCGGAGAAAACCCACGCAGGTCACGGGGAGAACGTACAAACTCCTTACAGACAGCACCCGTAGTCAGGAACTAACCTGGGTCACTGGCGCTGTAAGGCAGCAACTCTACCGTTGCGCCACCGTGCCACCCTGGGTCTCAATTGTTGCTCTTCTCGGTCTCAATTATAGAAGAGGAGGACACGTACATTGCGGGCTACAAGTGAGCCACGCCAGCATTTTGCCTTCCCAAACTAGAATGAATGAATGAATGAATGAATAAGTTTATTGGCCAAGTATTCACATACAAGGAATTTGCCTTGGTGCTCCGCCCGCAAATGAACTAAGGTCAAAAATAAGCATGTGTGAAGTAGGAGGTAGTGATTTTGAAAAGTGGGTTTGCTCAAGTTCTGAGTGTTCCATCTCCGCGCATGCCACCAGCATTTTGTTCTGTACTGTGACATCTGTAAAGATGATTTTCCAATGTCAATTAACATCATGCCGAGACACAAGGACCCGCAAACGAAGGAATCTTCAGTGCTGGAGGATACTCAATGCATCAGGCAGAATCTGTGGAGCGGAGGAAGTGAGCAGGATTGTGTGTGATGGTATGCCAGTCTATACTTCATCTTTCTGTTCAACTAGCTTCTGCCAATCTTGCTGCATCCTGACCCAATGATGCTTAATGCCTTTGGCAATGCCTCGTCAAAGCATAGATAGGATAGACATTCAGGATGGAAAAGTCAAACACTAGAAGGCACAGCTTTAAGTTGAGAGAGGCAAAGTTTAAAGGCGATATTTGGGCAGGATTTTTCCACAGAGCTTGGTCAGCACCTGGAACATTGTGGTGTTCGAGGCAGATACGATTGTGGGATTGAAAAGACTTTTGGATTTGGAGATAATGGAGGGATATGGATTATGTGCAGGCAGATGCGAGTTGGTCTTAGTACCGTGTTCGGCACAGTCATTCTGTGTATTTAGTGCTGTATTGTTCTATGTTTTATGTACAGGAAGGAACCGCAGGTACTGGAGCAGTCCGAAGATGGACACAAAAAGCTGGAGTGACTCAGCGGGTCAGGCAGCACCTCCGGAGAAAAGGAATAGGTGACGTTTTGGGTCGAGTCTGAAGAAGTGTTGCGACCCGAAACGTCACCTAGTCCTTTGCTCCAGTGATGCTGCCTGACCCGCTGAGTTACATAGAAACATAGACAATAGGTGCAGGAGTAGGCCATTCGGCCCTTCGAGCCTGCACCGCCACTCAATATGATCATGGCTGACCATCCAACTCAGTATCCTGTACCTGCCCTTCTCTCCATACCCCCTGATCCCATTAGCCACAAGGGCCACATTTAACTCCCTCTTAAATATAACCAATGAACTGGACTCAACTACCTTCTGTGGCAGAGAGTTCCAGAGATTCACCACTCTCTGTGTGAAAAATGTTTTTCTCATCTCGGTCCTAAAGGATTTCCCCCTTATCCTTAAACTGTGACCTCTTGTCCTGGACTTCCCCAACATCGGGAACAATCTTCCTGCATTTAGTCTGTCCAACCCCTTAAGAATTTTGTAAGTTTCTATAAGATCCCCCCTCAATCTTCTAAATTCTAGCGAGTACAAGCCGAGTCTATCCAGTCTTTCTTCATATGAAAGTCCTGACATCCCAGGAATCAGCCTGGTGAACCTTCTCTGTACTCCCTCTATGGCAAGAATGTCTTTCCTCAGATTTGGAGACCAAAACTGTACGCAATACTCCAGGTGTGGTCACACCAAGACCCTGTACAACTGCAGTAGAACCTCCCTGCTCCTGTACTCAAATCCCTTTGCTATGAACTCCAGCCCTTTGTGTCTATCTTATGAGTTGTGTATGTTTATTTTAACACATGGGTTATTAAATCCTATTTGTAATTTTCCTCAGGAATTACCACTGTGCTGACTATGACAACCATCAATACTCATCTGAGGGAGACCCTCCCAAAGATCCCCTACGTCAAGGCCATCGACTTGTACCTGATGGGCTGCTTTGTGTTTGTGTTCTTGGCCCTGCTGGAGTATGCGTTTGTCAACTACATCTTCTTTGGGCGGGGGCCGCAGATGCAGAAGAGGCTGGCGGAAAAGATGTCAAAAGGCAACAACAGTCGGCATAAGTATGAAGGCAACAGGGTAAGTGAAGGCACACCTTCCACCCCCACTGTGGAATGTACTTCAGTTGTCATTAACTTCATCCTTCATTCACCGTCACTGTTATATGCCTGAAGTCTAGGGTCTGATCTTAGCAGGAGATCATGTCGGAGGCTGGAAACATACTGAACAGTTAGCACGGCTTTGGACTTCAATAGACAACAGGTGCAGGAGTAGGACATTCGGCTCTTTGAGTCATTCAATGTGATCATGGCTGATCACCCTCAATCAGTACCTCGCTCCTGCCTTCTCCGCATATCCCTTGACTCCGCTATCTTTAAGAGTTCTGTCTAACTCTCTCTTGAAAGCATCCAGAGAATTGGTCCCCACTGCCTTCAGAGGCAGTGAATGCCACAGATTCACAACTCTCTGGGTGAAAAAGATTTTCCTCATCTCCGTTCTAAATGGCCTACCCCTTATTCTTAAACTGTGGCCCCTGGTTCTGGACTCCCCCAACATCGGGAACATGTTTCCTGCCTCCAGCGTGTCCAATCCCTTAATAATGTTATATGTTTCAATAAGATTCCCTCTCATCCTTCTAAATTCCAGTGTATACAAGCCCAGTCGCTCCATTCTTTCAGCATATGACAGCCCCGCCATCCGGGAATTAACCTCGCGAACCGACGCTGCACTCCCTCAATAGCAAGAATGTCCTTCCTCAAATTTGGAGACCAAAGCTGCACACAATGGGATGTGTTTAACAGGCAACCTGTCCATTACTGCTCGTGTTACTTAGTTTAATTTATTTTAGAGAAACAGCGTGGAATCTGGGATGTTGTCTAACGTTGATTACTGCTAGTGTAACCAGAAGTTTGAACAAGTTCACAAGTTATAGGAGTAGAATTACACCCTTTGGCCCATCGAGACCATTCCGCGATTCATTCATGTCTGATCTCTGCCTCCTAATCCTGCCTCCTTCCCGTTAACCTAAAGATTCAGATTCAACTTTAATTGTCATTGTCAGTGTACAGTACAGAGACACCCGTTCTAATCAAGAATTTGTCTCCCTGTGCCTTGAAAATATCCACTGAAACCAACCCTCTCAAAATGTATACTCACATGTGGATGGGAGTTAGTCTGGGAGAAGGGAGGACTTAAAGCAATGCAGGGTGGATGATAAAAAGAACACACACTAAAAGAGAAGTGTTGCAGAGATCGTTCATTCTATTAGGAAGGAGCTGAGTAGGTGCCTGGTTCAGAATGGGATTGCTACTTCTCAGGATAGGAAAGCACAAGTGATCCCCATGCTTATGTAATATTGAGGTCTGATGAAGGGCCTCGACCCGAAACATCATCTACTTCTTTTCTCCAGAGATGCTGCTTGGCCAGCTGAGTTACTCCAGCATTTTGTGTCCATTTTCGCTGTCAACCAGTGTCTGCAGTTCCTTCTTACACTCTCATGTAACGCAAGCTACTTCAGCCATCCTGTCATAGAAACATAGAAAATAGGTGCAGGAGTAGGCCATTCGGCCCTTCGAGCCTGCACCGCCATTCGATATGATCACGGCTGATCATCCAAATCAATATCTCATCCCTGCCTTCTCTCCATACCCCCTGATCCCTTTAGCCACAAGGGCCACATCTAACCCTCTTAAATCTAGCCAATGAACTGGCCTCAACTGCCTTCTGTGGCAGAGAATTCCACAGATTCACCACTCTCTGTGTGAAAAATGATTTTCTCATCTCGGTCCTAAAATACTCCCCTCTTATCCTTAAACTGTGACCCCTTGTTCTGGACTTCCCCAACATCAGTAATAATCTTCCTGTCCAGCCCCTTAAGAATGTTATACGTTTCTATAAGATCCAACCTCAATCTTCTAAATTCTAGCGAGTACAAGCCGAGTCTATCCAATCTTTTTCATATGAAAGTCCTGACATCCCAGGAATCAGTCCGGTGAACCTTCTCTGTACTCCGCACTTACAAACCTCTGCTCCTCTCATTACTGGATATGCCTGCTTCTGGTGCCCCATTTCCTGGATTCTGCCACCACCATCCCTCTGACGAACATGTTCATTTAAAAAATATATATATACTGGGACAGGTCACATCTCCAAGATTGTTGCTTGATTGTGGCTGGAGCAAACCATTGCTTTTGATTGAGACAGAGGAGACTGCATACGCTGTAATCGCAAGTTAAAGAAAATAAAGTGGCGGACAAACTCAGCAGGCCAGAGAGAAGTAGATTGAAGAAAAGTCCTGACCTGAAACTTCTTCTGTCCACCTTCCCTCCACAGATGTTGCCTGACCTGCTGAGTTGCTCAGAAATTCGAGGAATTCCCCTCAGAATCACTCTCAAACCGATCACTGTTCTGAGAGTGATTCTGGGGATAGTCTTCCTTCAGTTAAGTCTAGTTTAGTTTAGTTTATCATCACGTGTACCGAGGTACAGTGAAAAGCTTCTGGTGCGTGCTAACCAGCCAGCGGAAAGCCAACCCATGATTATAATCGAGCCATTCGCAATGTACAGATACACGATAAAGGGAAAAACATGAATAATGTTCAGTGCAGAAAAGTCCAATTAAAGACAGTACAAGAGTCTCCAATGAGGTAGAAACATAGACATAGAAAATAGGTGCAGGAGTAGGTCATTCAGCCCTTCGAGCCTGCACCGCCATTCAATATGATCATGGCTGATCATCCAACTCAGTATCCTGTACCTACCTTCTCTCCATACCACCTGATCCCTTTAGCCACAAGGGCCACATCTAACTCCCTCATAAATATAGCCAATGAACTGGCCTCAACTACCTTCTGCGGCAGAGAATTCCAGAGATTCACCACTCTCTGTGTAAAAAATGTTTTTTCTCATCTCGGTCCTAAAAGATTTCCCCTTTATCCTTAAACTGTGACCCCTTGTTCTGGACTTCCCCAACGTCGGGAACAATCTTCCTGCATCTAGCCTGTCCAACCCCTTAAGAATGTTATACGTTTCTATAAGATCCCCCCTCAATCTTCTAAATTCTAACGAGTACAAGCCGAGTCTATCCAGTCTTTCTTCATATGAAAGTCCTGACATCCCAGGAATCAGTCTGGTGAACCGTCTCTGCACTCCCTCTATGGCAAGAATGTCTTTCCTCAGATTAGGAGACCAAAACCGTACACAATACTCCAGGTGTGGTCTCACCAAGACCCTGTACAACTGTAGATAGTAGTTCAGGACTGCTCTCAAGTTGTGGTGGGAGCAGTCCTGAACTACCAACTACTTGGTGTCTTCTGGTTAGTGCCTGGATCCAAGCACTTTTTGCAAGACCCACGGCAGCCCAAGGCTTCTTCCAGTGTGCTGTCAGAACAGCACAAATCCCAAGTGAGGCCCCTCTGCAGACTCTCCGGCTGTATCCACACACACACACACACACACATACACACACACACACATACACACACACACACACACACTCAAACCCACACTCACACATACACCCCTACCCACTCACACACACACACACACACTGCCACACACACACACACACACACACACACACACACATACTGGCGCTCACACACACACACACACACACACACATACACACACACACACACACACACACACATACTGACACACACACAGACACACACACACTGACACACACATACACACACACGGCTCACACACACACACACACACTGCCACACACACACACACACTCACACACACACACTCACACACACCCTATACACCACCACACCCGCACACACACACACACACACACTCAGACCCTACCCCCGACATGAAACACACACACACACACACACACTGTCACACACACACACACACACACACACACACTGTCACACACACACACAGCCACACACACACACTCACACACACACACACACACACACACACACACACACTGCCACACACACACACACACTGCCCCACACACACACACACACACACACACACTGCCACACTGCCCCACACACACACACACACACTGCCACACACACACACTGCCACACACACACACACACACACACCGCCACACACACACACTGCCACACACACACACACACACACACACTGCCATACACACACACTGCCACACACACACACACACACTGCCACACTTCCACACACACACACACTGCCACACTTCCACACACACACACACTGCCACACTCCACACACACACACACACACTGCCACACACTGCCACACTTCCACACACACACACTGACCACACACTTCCACACACACACACTGCCACACACCACACACACACACACACTGCCACACTGCCACACTCCCACACACAGACGCTGCCACACGCACACACACACACACACTGCCACACTTCCACACACACACACTGCCACACTTCCACACACACACACTGACACACTTCCACACACACACACTGCCACACACACACACGGACACACACTGACACACACACACACACACTGACACACACTGCCACACTGCCACACACACACACTGCCACACTTCCACACACACACACACACACACTTCCACACACACACACTGCCACACACACACACACACACACACTGCCACACTCCCACACACACACACTGCCACACTCTCACACACACACACTGCCACACTCACACACACACACACTGCCACACTCACACACACACACACTGCCACACAAACACACACTTACACACACACACACTGCCACACAAACACACACACACACACACTGCCACACACACACACACACACACACACACACACACACACACACACACACACACACACACACACACACACACACACACACACACACACACACACACTGCCACACACACATATACTGGCGCACACACACACACTGCCACACACACATATACTGGCGCACACACACACACACACACACACACACTCTGCAGTTAGCCTGTTCCCTTGTCCCTATGTTCAGCTCGTTATTTTGCTTTGTTTAGTTTAGTTTAGTTTAATTTCAAGTTACAGCACGGAAACAGGCCCTGTAGTCCACCGAGTCTGCAACAACCAGCGATTACCGCACATTAACACTATTCTACACATACTAGGGACAATTTGACATTGATACCAAGCCAATTAACCTACAAACCTGTTAGTCTTTGGAGTGGGCAGAAACCGAAGATCTCGGAGAAAATCCACGAGAACGTACCAACTTTATACAGTCAGCACCCGTAGTCAGGATCGAACCCGGGCCTTTGGCGCTGTAAGGCAGCAACTCTGCCTCTGCGCCACCATGCCACGCCTGTAAAGGGCACCAGATATGAGCCAATATCCCTCCCGACAGTGTATTTTTTAAGGCTAAACAACCCTTGCTTACATTCCTCCATCTTTCACTGGGGATCAGCCTGGTTTCTCGAGACATATCACCTCAAGGTGCCACGATGCTCCTTTGAACAGTGGACAACACAGCGGAGAAGTGTGATCCTTGCGGCAGATTTGGACTCCACTGTTTAGGTGATGCGTCTCATCAGTGTGTTCAGTTATAGTAATGTTGCCTGACTCTGTTCGAACGTAACCATGCTCCAGGCGGATAACTGTATAGTCGAGAGTCCAAGGTCAGGTAGATTGTATGTGCTCTATGGCAGCATTCATGCCTGCTGGACCAGGTAACTATCACCCAGACCATTGGCTCAGTGTGCTCAACGGCAGCTTACAATGCAGTGGTATGAATACTGATTTCTCCAATTTCAAGTAACCTTTGCATTCCCTCTCTCTCTCTCTCTCTCAGTCCCTCTCCCATCCTCGTCTTGCCTTGCTAGTTTAATTCTCCTCCTGATTAATGCTACTGTTAAGTTCTTCGGTTTCCTCCCACACTCCAAAGACAAACAGATGGAAATGTAAAAAATTGTCCCTCGTGTATGTAGGATCGTGTTAATACATAGAAATAGATACATAGAAAATAGGTGGAGGAGTAGGCCATTCGGCCCTTCGAGCCTGCACCGACATTCAATATGATCATGGCTGATCATCCAACTCAATATCCCGTACCTGCCTTCTCTCCATACCCCCTGATCCCTTTAACCACAAGGGCCACATCTAACTCCCTGAAATGTAATGAAAGAGTGGGTCGATTGGGCTTGTATTTACTTGAATTTAGAAGGATGAAAGGGTATCTTATAGAAACATAAAATTCTTGAGGGATTGGACAGGCTAGATGCAGGAAAAGTGTTCCTGATGTTGGGGGAGTCCAGAACCAGGGGTCACAGTTTAAGAATAAGGGGTAGGCCATTTAGGACTGAGATGAGGAAAAATCTTTTCTCCCAGAGAGTTGTGAATCTGTGGAATTCTCTGCCACAGAAGGCCATGAAGGCTAATTCACTGGAATTTTTTTTAATAGAGGATCAGATTCAGCACTTGGGGCTAAAGGAATCAAGGGATGTGGGGAAAAAGCAGGAATGGTTTTAGATGATCAGCCATGATCATATTGGATGGTGGTGCCGGTTCGAAGAGCCAAATGGCCTACTCCTGCAGCTATTTTCTATGTTTCTATCTATCTCTCCCTCCTAACCCCATTCTCCTGCCTTCTCCCTATAAGCCCTGAGGCTTATAAGGGGTGGGGGGGAAGGTCTGTGTCGAATGAAAGTGGCTTTGGCCAATGGTGACTTTGGCAGCTTGCGGGGTCGAATTAGACTTTAGAGATACAGCGAGGAAGCAGGTCCTTCGGACCAGCCAGTCCGAGCCGACCAGCGATCTCCCGGCACAATAACACTGTCCAACACACACTCGGGACAATTTTACAACTTACCAAAGCCAATAAAACAAACCAACCCGTACATCTTTAGCATGTGGGAAGAAAACAGAGCACCCGGAGAAAATCCACAGTGTCACAGGGAGAACGTGCAAACTCCATGCAGACAGCACCCATAGTCAGGATCGGACCCAGATCTCTGGCACTTTAAGGCAGCAACTCTACCGCTGCACCAGCGTGCCAGATATTGAGTTTTTTCTTGTATGTTTCACGATGCGAGTGGCTAATGTGGAATGTAAAAAATGCATGCCACAGAATCTCACACATATATTTGAACATAGCGATAATGCTTCTGAGAACGGGAAAAAAGGAAGAGCAGAAAGCTGTTCAGTCCTCGAATTTACTTGTCATTTCATTAGATCATAGCTGGTGTATGCCTTAAATCCAATGGTCCAGCTTGGTTCTGTGGCCTTTCCTATTCTTATCCTATTCACCAAACTCAGTTTCAGTTTTGACATTTGATGCAGAGTTCCGGGTTGTGCCGCACTGTGTGAAAAAAATAATACCTGAAATCACTCCCGACCAGCCGAGGCCCATTTCCAACTATTGAAGAAAATAAGAAATAGGATTGAGATGAGGCCTTGCCGTATTGATAATATCTTGGCCTCAATTTCACTTCCCTCCACGTTCCATGTTCATTAGTCACTGGTCATTAGTCAATAATTTAGATTATTGTCACGTTTAGATTATTAATCATACAGACAGCACCCGTTGTCACGATTCAACTCTGGTCTCTGGAGCTGTAAGACCACAACTCTACCACTGTGCCATCCCATTATTGCATCAACACTATTGCATCTCGTCACCGATTGCAATTCAGCGTTGACCTGCAAAGGGTTTGCTTTGCAAATAGGATTGAATGTAGTTTAGCATGAAGATGCCACAGAAGGTAGTTGAGGCCAAATCATTGGCTATATTTAAGAGGGAGTTAGATGTGGCCCTTGTGGCTAAAGGGACCAGGGGGTATGGAGAGGGCAGGTACAGGACACTGAGTTGGATGATCAGCCATGATCATATTGAATGGCGGTGCAAGCTCGAAGGGCTGAATGGCCTACTCCTGCACCTATTTTCTATGTTTCTAAGATAGACACAAAAAGCTGGAGTAATTCAGTGGGTCAGGCAGCACCTCTGGAGAGAAGGAATGGGTGACGTTTCGGGTCGAGACCCTTCTACAGACTGAAGATTCAAGATTATCGAACAGTGAAAATGGCGGAGGGTCTCCCTTAGGAAGTGAGACCCATTTAAGAAGGGTTTCGACCTGAAACCTCACATATTCCTTCTCCCAGAGATGCTGCCTGGCCCGCTGAGTTACTACAGCTTTTTGTGTCTATCTTCGGTTTAAACCAACATCTGCAGTTCCTTCCTACATAGTTTAGCAAGACATAGTTTATGTTTACCTAAACATACTAAATTTGCTTGACAGTTGTTTGACTAAGCTGAGATGTTACAAAGACAACGGAGATCATATAATGCACCTAGTAAACCAGCTCCTGTCCTGTGGCACAGATTATGTTGCAGAGAAGGGGCTGTCCCACTTGGGCGACCTAATCTGCGAGTTCTGTCGAGATTGCCCTCGACTCATACTCGCAGGATGGTCAACACGAGGTCCTAGGAGGTCTTTGTAACTCTCCTTCATGCTCGAGAGTATTCCCCGTGTACTCCAGGCCCCGGATAGGTCACGGCGTATTTTTCCAAAATGCCCGCGAGTAAAAAAAGGTTGCCATGGAAAAAAATCAATACATTTTTTACTCGTAGGTTTAGTCGTCGTAGGTTGCAATAGGTCGACATTTTAGTGGTAGGTAATCTAGGGTAGTCGGAGGTAATTGAAGGTAGCCAAAAGTAGTCGTGGATAGTCTTCAACATAGTTGAAGGAGATCAAAGGTGGTCCTCTTCACTCTCCACTATTCGGTGTCCAACATGACATTTTTTCAAACTCCCCTAAACTCTTCTAAACTCGCCAATTAGGTCGCCCAAGTGGGACAGCCCCTTTATACGGTCACAAAACACAGACATGGGTCCCATAGCCCACCATGTCCATGCTGACAACAAGTACCCATCCAGATCAATTCTATTAACCAATATCGGTCTGTAGCTTCTAAGCCAGGGCAATCCAAGTATTCATCAAGATGCTTTTTAAATGTTGTGGGAGTATTTCCTCTGGCATCTTCACAGGGGAGGAGTTTGATAATCTTGAATCTCAGCGCAGATGGTCCATATAAATGGGGCTGGGACATGAGGGAAAACGTAGCTGCTGGAGTGGGCTGCAACTAATGGGCCTGTCGCACTTAAACGATTTTTTAGGCAACTGCAGGCGACTAGATGATCGCCACATGTTCGCCCGTGATCACCGGGAGCAGTCTCCTCAGTCACACAAAAAGTCGTGGCGTTGGAATTTTTTGGCAACCGAGGGTTTGATGCTAATGAGCGTAGCTTGACTCTCCCGGACGTAGGTGCCGGGATGAAGTAGGTTGTCGCCAGGATGACGTGGGTTGTCGGTACACAAAAATGCTGGAGAAAGTCAGCGGGTGCAGCAGCATCTATGGAGCGAAGGAAATAGGCGACGTTTCGGGCCGAAACCCTTCTTCAGTCTGACGTAGGTTGTCGCCAGTTTTACGGTGATCTGCTACGACTATGACAGTTGCCGGCAGTTGCCTAAAAGATCGCCAAGTGGGACAGGCCCATAAGTCGATTGAGAAGACACAAAGTACTAGAATAACTCAGCAGGTCAGGCAGCCTCTCTGGAGAGAAAGGATGGGTGACGTTTTGGGTGGCGACCTTCGTGAGGCTGAAAGTAGGGGATGAGGTTTGGGGAAGATAAATAGAGCTACAATCCCAGGAAATGCAGATACTGGTTTACACTGAAGATAACGCCATTCGGCCCATCATGTCTACTTGCCATCCAATCATGGCTGAGCTATCACTCCCTCCTAACCCCATTCTCTTGCCTTCTCCCCATAAACCCTGACACCCATACTAATCACATTTTCCGTGATCGACATCCCCTTTGAGGTCTCGTTTTCACACCTTACCCTTCCTTATCTCAGTGTCTCCCTCTCCCCTGACTCTCAGTCTGAAGAAGGGGCCTCGACCCTTCTGTCCAGAGATGCTGCCTGTCCTGCTGAGTCACTCTAACATTTTGTGTCGATCTATAATCCTAGATATCCTGATTTTCAAACGGTGAAGATGCATTAATCATATAACCATATAACAATTACAGCACGGAAACAGGCCATCTCGGCCCTACAAGTCCGTGCCGAACAACTTTTTTTCCCCTTAGTCCCACCTGCCTGCACTCATACCATAACCCTCCATTCCCTTCTCATCCATATGCCTATCCAATTTATTTTTAAATGATACCAATGAACCTGCCTCCACCACTTCCACTGGAAGCTCATTCCACACCGCTACCACTCTCTGAGAAAAGAAGTTCCCCCTCATATTACCCCTAAACTTCTGTCCCTTAATTCTGAAGTCATGTCCTCTTGTTTGAATCTTCCCTATTCTCAAAGGGAAAAGCTTGTCCACATCAACTCTGTCTATCCCTCTCATCATTTTAAAGACCTCTATCAAGTCCCCCCTTAACCTTCTGCGCTCCAGAGAATAAAGACCTAACTTATTCAACCTATCTCTGTAACTTTGTTCAGAACTGTTTGAGTAAATAGCATTGAAGAGGGAAATTAAAAAGGCTAATGTGAAAGAACTAATTGGTAAAATGGAGGAAGTCTGGCACCATAGTAATAGGGAGGGGACATTGAGAGAGATTAATTTCTTATCAGACTTTTTCTTTGACGTTCAGGAGAGCAAGTCAGTTGCTGTACATATCTCCACAAAATGAAAATCCATTTGTCAAATCTTGGATAGGCTGGAAAAGCCTCTGAAGTGATTTGAAAAATAAGAAGATATTTCCTTCCTAAACATATCAATTTACTTCCGTTAAAGCAATAGGAATCTATTTTGCTTTAAGAGTTTAACCTTAGCAAGGGTTAACATCAAGGATGTTTCCGGTGTAAGATGGGACGAGGTACTGGTACAGGAGATGTGGACAAGAGCTCTCAAGGCTGAATTGTTAAATATAGAACAGTACAGCACTGGAACAGGCTCTTTGGCAAACAACGTCTGCACTGAACATGATGCCAAGACCATCTCATGATGCCAAGACTCAATCCATATCTCTCCATTCCCTGCATATTCATGTCTATTCGAAGTCTCTTAAATGCCCCGATCTTTACTGCCACCACCACCACCACCCTCCGACAGCATGTTCCAGGTGACAACCTGGAATGGCTAGATCAGTAGTCGAGCTATCATTGATCCATTAAAGCTTCCATCTAGTTTTGCTCAGTTGGGTAAGCTTTCTTTGATCACACAGCAGTCAAAGCAAGCCATGAAAGTTCAAGTTGATGTGAATGTCTTGCGACATACTCATGGTGCTGACGGTGCTTGCCGTATGAGGGCCCTTGGTAATATTAAGGAGAGAGCATGCATCCTTCGCATAGTTTTTGCTGGCCCATTATTCAAGCCAAAGTCCCTCTAAGACCCTGCACTTTTTTTTTTAATTGTTTCTGGGTCATTAATCTCTTTAGTGGACTTTCCCCAAGGGTTACGATAAATATTATGCTGTGAAATATTAAGCATAATACATTAGAGATTATTTAAAAGATAGCAGTAGCAGAGGAAGGCTTTCATTTTTAATGTGGTGTTCATAAAGCTCTTTGCAAGCAGGGCTAAATTAATTAGGTTTTTGCATGATATCAGTGATACAAGAAGGGTAGCTTCCAATAGTCAGGGATGATGTTGGTGGGGTCTTTTGCTTGTGTTAATAGCACTCCCAGAAGAAATTGAGTAGAATTAGACCATTCGGCCCATCGAGTCTACTCCACCATTCATCTTGGCTGATCTCTGCCTCCAAATCTAATTTTCCTGCCTTCTCCCCAGAACCCATAACATCCGTTCTAATCAAGAATGTGTCTATCTCTGTCTTAAAAATATCCACTGATTTGGCCTCCACAGCCCTCTGTGGCAATGAGTTCCACAGATTAACTACTGCCTGACCAAAGAAGTTCCTCCTCACCTCCTTTCTAAAATATTCTGAGCCTTTACTTCTGAGGCTATGTCCTCTGGTCCTAGACTCTCCCATCAGCGGAAACATGCTTTCCACTCTATCTATGTCTTTCATTATTCTCTAAGTATCAATGAGGTTCTCCCTCAACCTTCTAAACTCCAGCGAGTAGAGGCCCGGTGCTGTCAAATGCTCATCATACGCTAACCCACTCATTCCTAGAATCATTCTACTAAACAAGGGGAAAAAAAAATTGTTCGGCACGGACTTGTAGGGCCGAGATGGCCTGTTTCCGTGCTGTAATTGTTATATGGTTATATGGTTATATGGTTAAACCTCCTCTGAACCCTCTCCAGAGCCAGCACATCCTTCCTCAGATATGGGACCTAAATTTGCCCACAATACTCCAAATGCGGCCTGACCAACACCTTATAGAACCTCAGCATTACATCTCTGTTTTTGTGTTCCAGTCCTCTTGATATAAATGCTAGCATTGAATTTGCCTTCCTTACTACCGATTCAACTTGCAAATTAGCATTTTGGGAGTCCTGCACCAGCACTCCCAAGTACCTTTGCATCTCCGATTTCTGGATTCTCTCTCCATTTAGAAAATAATCTACGCGTTTATTCTTATTGCTAAAATACATGACTCTGCACTTCGCTACACTGAATTTCATCTGCCTCTTCTCTGCCCCCCTAACCTGTCCATGTCCTTGCTTCCTCTACACTGCCTGACCCTGCACCTATTTTAGCATCATCTGCAAACTTGAACACTAGGCCTTCAAAACCACTTATCCAAGTCATAGAGTCATGGAGTTATGCAGCACAGAAACAGGCTCTGAGGCCTTCTTGCCTATGCTGACCAAGGTGCCCCATCTACACTAGTCCCACCTTCCCACATTTGGCCCGTATCCCCCTAAACATTTCCTATCCGTGTACCTATCCAAAAGTCTTTTGAAAGTTTTTATAGTTTCTGCATGAACTACCTCCTGTGGCTACTTGTTCCATATACCCACCACCCTCTGTATAAAAAGGTTGCTCTTCAGATTCAATAGACAATAGACAATAGACAATAGGTGCAGGGGTAGGCCATTCGACCCAGCACCGCCATTCAATGTGATCATGGCTGATCATCCCCTATCAGGACCCCGTTCCTGCCTTCTCCCCATATCCCCTGACTCCGCTATTTTAAGAGCCCTGTCTAGCTCTCTCTTGAAAGTATCCAGAGAACCAGCCTCCACCGCCCTTTGAGGCAGAGAATTCCACACTCACAACTGTGAGAAAAAGTGTTTCCTATTGAATCTTTCCCCTCTAGCCTTAAAACTATGTCCTTTAATACTCTGGGCAAAAGACTGTATGTCTATCCAAACTATTTCTATTGTGATTTTTTAATGCCTTCATAAGATAACCCCTCTTCCTCCTGTGCTCCAAGGAATAGTCCCAGCCTGCTCAACCTCTCCTTATAGCTCAGGTACTCGAGCACTGGCAACACCCTTGTAAATCTTCTCTGCACCCTTTCCAACTTGACAACATCCTTCAATGCCTTTCTCTTGGCATCTGTTACACCAGTGCTGAAATGTGAGAACCTCTCCCTTATTCCTAGCTCCCCTCATTATGCCTCTGTTCATGATCTATGTATACCTTATCACAGTGTACAAGAAGATAGACACAAAATGCTGGAGTAACTCAGCGGGACAGGCAGCATCTCTGGTAGAGAAGGAATGGGTGCCGTTTCGGATCGAGACCTTTCTTCAGACTCGACCCGAGAAGAAGACCTCTGAAGAAGGGTTTCGGCCTGAAACGTTGCCTATTCCCTTCGCTCCATAGATGCTGCTGCACCCGCTGAGTTTCTCCAGCACTTTTGTCTACCTTCGATTTTCCAGCATCTGCAGTTCCTTCTTAAACACTTCTCTAAGAGATGTTGCCAGTCCCGCTGAGTTACTCCCGCATTTTCTGTCTTTCTTTGATGTCAAACCAGCATCTGCGGTTTCTTGTATAGGAAGGAACTGTAGATGCTGGTTTTAACCGAAGATAAACATAAAAAGCTGGAGTAACTCAGCGGGACAGGCAGCATCTCTGGAGAGAAGGAATGCATGATGTTTGGGGTTGGGTCCTTCAGTCTGAAGCTGAGTGACTCCAGCTTTTTGTGTCTATCTGCAGTTTCTTCCTACACATTCCCACAGCGTACACTTTGACTGAATCCATTTTATCAACGCTCTTATGTGACGTCCATTGAGGTTTTATTTGTCCTGATGACAGAGATTGCTGGGATGTTGATTATACTTAAGGCCAGGAGATATTTTGGGGCTCCAGGGAAATCAAGAGAGGCAGTAAATTAGAGATGAGGCAAAGGTTCAGCCATGGTATTTTTAACTAGGGGTCAGTTCAAGAGGTCGACAACCTACCCTGGTTCTATTTTATATCTTCTCTGCCGTGCATGTTATAATTGATTGCTTCACTGAAAATCTAGCAAGATGGTATCAGAGCATGGTGGCTCTTTGTTTGACGGCCCCTACTATCATCCTGTATAATCGTTCTACAACCTCTAAACCTAGAACTATATGATGTACATTGTGTCTTCTGCCTCCGAAGAAACCTATTTTTTTTACTCTACAATTGTTGCACTCTTTTCCTTCTTTTTCCACGTTTACTTTTTACTTCTTTCTACTTTTACCGTATGATACAGTCTTAGAATAAAGGGGAGGACATTTCAGTCTGAGGTGAGAAAAAACTTTATCACCCAGAGAGTTGTGAATTTATGGAATTCCCTGCCACAGAGGGCAGTGGAGGCCAAGTCGCTGGATGGATTTAAGAGAGAGTTAGATAGGGCTCTTGGGGCTAGTGGAGTCAAGGGATATGGGGAGAAGGCAGGCATGGGTTATTGATAGGGGATGATCGGCCATGATCACAATGAATGCAGGCTCGAAGGGCCGAATGGCCTCCTCCTGCACCTATTTTCTATGTTTCTAAGTTTGTATGATTGTGCTTGTATGATTATAGTATAATTTGACTGGATTGCAAGCGAAGTTAGGCCTTTCACTGCATCTAGGTACAGGTGACAATATAGTTACTGTTGAAAGTCACTGTCGTTCTTAAGGACATGTCATAAGTGATAAGAGCAGAATTAGGCCATTCAGCCCATCAAGTCTACTCCGCCATTCAATCATGGCTGATCTATCTGCCCCTCCTAACCCCGTTCCCCTGCCTTCTCCCCGTAACCTTCTCTCCCCATAGCCGTCCCTTTGCTCTACCTATCGTCCTTGAGATTGTCCTGATTGTATTTATGTGCAGCCTTGATTGGATACCTTGCAAAACAAAGCCATTCCCACTGTACCTCGGCTACCCGTGACAACAGCTAACCTAACCGTCAACCGATGCCCAAACAGATGTCCCCCTCCCGGTGTTGTAAATCTCCCCAGCAAACCCGACTGACCTGCCTATTCTATTTGTACACCCAGGTTGATGCCCACGGGAATATCCTGCTCTCGACGTTGGAGATCCACAACGAGGTCGCGGCGACGGAGGTGATGACGAGCGCGACCGAATCGAGGAATTCGGCGATGTCCTTTGACAACTCAGGAATCCAGTACAGGAAACAAAGCACAGCCCGCGTGGGACTGGGCCACAGCACGCCCGATAGAAACGCTACCCAGGCTAAAAAGAACCGTTTGCGCAGAAGGTCATCCCAGCTGAAAATCAAAATCCCAAATCTGACTGACGTTAACGCCATAGACAGGTGGTCAAGGATAGTATTTCCACTCGTTTTTTCCCTCTTCAACTTGATCTACTGGCTCTACTACGTAAACTGATGCCGAGCTACCATCTACAAAGGTTCTGCGGACTCCGCCCAGTTAACCAGATGAACCGACTTGCCAAAAAAGTCATTGTAGGATTGCGGAATGCGGCGTCACGGCTAAGTGAATCATTTTGCAGTAGAACAAAAAAAAAAAAAGATGTGACCACGCAAAAAGGGGGAAACAAAATACTCAACAACTAAAAAAAAAGACAATAAGGAAAAATGAAAAAAAGGATGATATCCTCAAAGAAAGAGAAAGATAGAGAATGACATTTTTAGCCTTGAAACAGCCCATCATACTTTGCATGACACCATGTCACCTAAACAATGACTTATCTGCCATATACACTAGGAATTGTAAAAAATTAGTAACTGTTTGGATCTTGCAAGAATTGCTTTTTCTTGAAGCTGTCTTTTTCAGCTATTTCTAAATACAATGGTCACGGCTGGTTAATATTACAATATTTAGTTAATTCCCACAATGTTCTGCAGCATAATATTTCAATGTGGAACCTTGCAGTATTCTCCTCAGTACTTGATACAGGATGATTGCAGTATTAATTTGGCAGTGGATGACATTAAGTGATTTCATCATTTTACACTCTGTATAGTTATCATGGTTAATTTATTCATGGGCAGAAATCTTGGGATTAGTTGCTATTCACGATTAGGCACTGTGTAAATATACTAGTTTTAAGAAAAAAAAACGTTTCATTTTATTTCCATTTTCCAAAACAAGTATTGGTAAATTCTGTAGTTTGCTGAGTGGTAACTTCATGAACATTCCTGCATACTGTTTGAATTCTTTGATGTTCCATTTAAAAAAAAAATAAAATGTAAAAAAAAATTAATAAAATTGGTTATAAATGGTTTATAGAGCAGCATTGTGAGGCTAAGAGTTAATCGAGTGGTTGGATTTGCAAAGTTACGGCTTCTGAGGTTCCTTTCACAGTGCATGTGTCCAATCTGAGTGCGTCCACTTAGTGACTATTTTAGATCATCTTCCTATGGCCTTGGGTTGCAAGAGAATAATCAAAGTACCAGGAATGAATGCAACTGATCAGGCAGTATGTATTTCTCAGATTGCATCAGCAGGTACCATTTCTGTGGCCAGAAATATACTGAAGAAGATTTCCTCGGTTGTATAGAACCAAATACAGGTGGCGCAGTGGTAAAGATGCTGCCTTGCATCAACCAGAGACCCGGGTTCGATCCTGACTATGGGTGCTGTCTGTATGGAGTTTGTACCTTCTGCCCGTGACCGAAAACGTGGGTTTTCTCTGGGTGCTCCGGTTTCCTCCAACACACCAAAGACGTGCAGATTTGGCTTTGGCAAAAATTGTAAATTGTCCCTCGTGCGTAGGATAGTGGTAGTGTACGGGGATCGCTGGTCGGCGTGGACTCGGAGGGCTTTATCTCTAAACTAAACTCAACCAAAAATCACATCACGCTTACAGCAAGGGGAGACAGGCCTTTCAGCCAAACCGCACACTCCGATATTTACGGTCTAACTGAGTTAGACTAAAGCAAAATACTTTGTGTGAATCAGAAATATAAGCGATCCCCCAGGTTATGGCAGGGTTCCATTCCTAAGTAACGTTCCTTCCCCGCTCCGCTCATGGGTCGGATTTGAACAAAAACAGTGCATGAGTAGATGACAGAAACAATCGTGAATGGAAATTGAGCGTAGTTGACTCAGGGAGTGAGCAAGTGAGTCTGCTTGATACTCATGCGTACGCATGGTGCGTACATAAGTCGGGCGCTCGCAACGCAGAATGATCCACAGGAGGAACAGGAAGATCAGTAAATAATGGAAATGTCCAGCAGATCAGACAGTATCTGCACAGCGAGAAACAAGTTCATGTTTTGGGTAAATCCCCTTTCGTCAGAAATGGAAATGGTTCAAAGTGGAGCACGGTTTAAGTTACAAAAGAAAGAGTGAAGACTGGAGTGAATACAGTGGAAAGTTTGTTATAGGGTGGAAAGCAAGAAAGATTATAGTTATAGGGTGAGATAGCGCTGACACAGGTCCTTCAGCCCTATTTGGCCATGCTGACCAACATGCCTCACCTGAGATCATCCCACTTATCAGCAATTAGTTGATATCCCTCTCAATCTTTTCCTATTACATATATCTGTTTAAATGCCTTTCAGATATTGTTATTGTACCTGCCTCAACTACTTAAGGGCCTGTCCCACCAGCATGCGATTGCATGCGTCTAGCGCGACCAAATGTGGTGGCTTGAGGCGTACGGCCTCGCGGGGCCGGTCCCACTTTGAAGCGCGGAGGCGTCTGGAGTTGTGCGGGGCTGGTCCCGACATCATACTCACCAATCAGCTGGGCAGGAGGCGGGCCGACTGAATTTGGACTTCGCACGGCTTCGGGCGGTGACGTCATCACGCAATGGCACGCCGGGCGGTGACGTCAACGCGTAATGTAACGCTAGGCGTATACCATCAAGATGCTGCGTACGATGTCAAGACGCTATGTACGACGTCAAGGCGCTGCGTACGGCCTCAATGCGGCTGCGGGCCGACAGGCCATTGTTGCGCGGAATTTTCGAACAGTGCAAGATTTTTGGAGCATCGTGCGATGTCGGGACCAGCCCCGCACGACTTAATACGGCTCCGCCGATCGAAGTGGGACAGGCCCCGCGAGGCCGTACGCCGCAAGCGACCACGTTTGGTCGCGCTAGACGCATGCTATCGCATGCTGGTGGGACAGGCCCTTTACTGAAACAGCACATTCCATATAACCATATAACTTTCTTGAGTAAGAAAGGTTCCCTTCAAGTCTAAACCACTCCCTACAGTTTTCTCAATGGCCCTAACAAATGACAAATACAGATGATGGTAATGGTCTATATTTATTCACCTTCCCCTATTTACACCTCTTCCAGGACCAGCTTTTGTTTCTAAACTTAATGCCGATTACCTTACCCAATCACCGAGATTGATGATCCCATTTCGCAAAGAATCTTTCCTGGCCTCAGTATTACCAGAATACTGTCCCTTTTCCTTGCACAAACTCCCCCTAGAATCTCTTGTATCTTGGTTTGGTTTTGAGATACAGGATGGAAACAGGCCCTGTGGCCCACCGAGTCCACACTGATCATCGATCACCCTTTCATACTAATTCTGTCTTATCCCGCTTTCTCCTCCACTCCCTACATATTAAGGGGCAATTTACAGAGACCAATTAACCTCCAAACACACACATCTTTGTGATGTGGGAGGAAACTGGAGCACCCGGAGGAAACCCAGGCAGTCACGTCGTAGGTGCAGGATTAGGCCATTCGGCCCTTCGAGCCAGCACCGCCATTCAATATGATCATGGCTGATCATCCAAAATCAGTACCCTATTCTAGCTTTATCACCATATTCCTTGATTCCCTTAGCCCTAGGAGCTAAATCTAACTCTCTCTTGAAAGCTTCACAGGGAGAACATGTAAACTCCATAGATACAGATAGCACCCGAGGTCTGGATTGAACCTGGCTCTCTGGCGCTGTCAGCCAGCAACATTTACCGCTGCACCACCGTGCCACCCTAACTTGATTAAAGATTTCGACTGAGAAACAAGGTTTATGCTGCAGTCCCTTGGAGCTCATCAATTACCTGTATCCAGTGAGCAACAGAATACCTGATGTGAATGCACGGGTGACAATCTGTGCCAATTTATCTCCCGTTTGATTCAAACGGACAGAAATCGTAATGCAATCCTCCGCCCCCTGTTTCTCCTGCACCAATAGCTCAAGTCTCTGTGGGTCATTTAATTCTTTTTATCTTCCACACTTATGCTTCTTAATTGTGACTGTGTGATAATTAGTGCTAGACTTTAGCACCAGCTTTACGCTGGGAGAGTGCCAGGCGTACTTACTATACTCAATGGTGATTAGAAATTGAGCACTCCAATCCCAATCATCTAAGTGGCATTTTTAGTGCAATGTGGGAGCAACACGTTTCCCAGCGAGGCGATAGCAAAATGTCACAGATGCTGGAATCAGAAATAAAATTAACAGAACATGCTTGAAGTCATAGAATAGAGGGTACAAAGGAAGAAACAGTGCTAACATTTCATCATGTCCTGGCATCAGATCATTAACGTTGTCATGTTCGGCTTTACACCCACACCTTGTTGAATCAATGTCTACTTCTTAAAATCCATGCATGTTTAAAACTGGTAACAAAGTGGTTAAAGGAAACTTGGTAAATCTTTGCTGCGTTCACTTTCTCTAAACCGAGAGTTTGGCTAGGCAGGAGTCTCCTTTGTAACAAGGGAGGCCGAGGGAAGATTTAATTGAGGTGTATAAGTTATGGGAGACCTAACCAGCAGAGTCACAAAGGACACTGAGTCTCTTCACATAGAGGTCAGTAACTAAGATTCAGTTCATTGGAGTACATGCCCTCCTGGTCTTCATCGCTGGTGCTGAAGTGGGGATGGTCGACAGCTTCAGGTTCCCAGATGTAAATATCACAAATAGCTTGTTCTAGTCAAATCACAATGACACAATGGACATGAAAGCACACCAATGCCTTTACTTCCTCAGATGAGCATGGAAATTCCAGCAATAGATAGCATGTGGATCTGGTTAGCACAACAAATCTTTAACGTGGGTAGTGCAGATATTTTTTTAAATAATTCTGCTAAGCGGTTTCCTTGACTAATTAGTCAACTACGAGGGGTCTTCTTCTTGAACATGGCGTGCACAGCCTAAAGTTGTAGGACAACTTGTTCTATTTGATCTTATTTGATTGTGCACACCAGGTTGATTGCATTCGTCGAAACAAACAGGGCGGACCACGTGAAGGTTGCAATCTCCCACAACTACAAGGGGTGTGGTGAAATATAGATCAGAGTAGGTAGCTAAGTTTAGTTTAGTTTAGTTAGAGACACATTGTGGAAACAGACTAATTATCACCTGTACACTAGTTCTATCCTCCACACTAGGGACAGTTTACAAAAGCCAAATAACCTACAAACCTGAGATAGACACAAAAAGCTGGAGTAACTCAGAGGGACACCAATGTGATCAGCCATGATCACATTGAATGGCGGTGCTGGCTCGAAGGGCCGAATGGTCTACTCCTGCACCTATTGTCTATTGTCTATTGACAGGCAGCATCTCTAGAGAGAAGGAATGGGTGATATTTCGGGTTGAGACCCTTCTCAGACTTGTTAGGGATAAGGAGAAACGAGATATAAATGATGATGTAGAGAGATAAGGAATAATGAATGAAAGATAAGCAAAAAAATAATGATGGTAAAGGAAAGAGGCCATTGATAGCTGTTTGTTAGGTGCAAATGAGAAGCTGGTGCGAGTTGGGTGGGGGAGGGATAGAGAGTGAGGGAATGCAAGAGTTACTTGAGGTTAGTGACATCAATATTCATACCACTGGGCTGTAAGCTGCCCAAGCAAAATATGAGATGCTGTTCCTCCAATATGCGTTCAGCCTCACCCTGACAATGGAGGAAACCTAGGACAGAAAGGTCAGCGTGGAAATGGGAAGGAGAATTAAAGTGTTTAACAACTGGGAGATCAGGTGGGTTCAAGCGGACTGAACGACCTACAAACCTGCACGCCTTTGGAGTGTGGGAGGAAACCGGAGCACCCGGAGAAAACCCACGGGGTCACAGAGAGAACAGACAAATTCCATGCAGACAGTACCCATTGTTAGGATCGAACCCTGGTCTCTGGTGCAGTCAAGCAGCAACTCTAATGCTGTGCTACTGTGCTGCCCTGAGAGCAGATCTCTTACTCTGAACAGCATTCATGAGCCAGATGGCCTTTTACCACATTACAATGATTATGTGCTTCACATTACCATCTTTTTAATTCCATATTTTTAATTAATTAACTGTAATTATTTCCCAGTTGCCATAGTGGCAAGTGAAGACACGTCCCTGGAACATTTGTCCGGATCTTTGCTTTGCCAGCTCAGTAACATAGACACACAGCTATTATACCCTATGTTTAACAGGACTGATTTATGGAGAACTATTAGTCAATTAAGCAGTGACCCAATTAAGCAATTAGGCACAGATTCACTGGAGTTTAGATGAATGACAGTCGGTCTCAAGAACCTACAAGTTTCAGACAGTTATGGACACTGCAAAGCAATTCATTCAATACCAAAGTCCATGGATAAGGGGGAAACTATTTAAGACTGAGTTGAGGAGAAGACACATCACCCCGGAGGGTAGTGAATTTGTGAAGTACCCTCTAACAGAGCGTAATAATAGTGTTAGGGGCGGCACGATGGCACAGCGGTAGAGTTGCTGCCTTAAAACGCCAGAGACCCGGGTTTGGTCCTAATTACGGGTGCTGTCTGTACGGAGTTTGCACGTTCTTCCCGTGATGTGTGTGTGTGTGTGTGTGGTTTCTCCGGGATCTCCGCTTTCCGCCCACACTCCAAAGACGTACAGGTTTGTAGGTTCATTGGTTTGCTATAATTGCAAATGATCCCTAGTGTGTGTAAGATGGCATCAATGTGCGTGGGTAACTGGTCGGCACGGACTCGGTGGGCCGAAGGGCCTGTTTCCATGCTATATCTCTAAACTAAACTAAACTAAAAAAGTGCTGTAGTAGATATATATTGTAAGATGATGAAACTCAGTGCCTGAAATAGAAAATGATTTATTCCCCAACAATAACATCCCTCATCTTAATAAGTACAAAATACCGTACAAAAAGATCCTGATTAGCTTCAAAATGCATCTCCCTATTTATTTTACTCCTGCATCATATTTATGGTGTTCCCAACATTAATGAAGACTGGCATTAGCATAAAATACACTTTTAATTACCATACAGATTGCAAATATAATATTGCAGATGTCTAAATATCATTGCAAAGGTCAACTGGTAGAAATCCTAAAGAAATGTTTTCTGCAATGCGCTTAGTCTGAAATAGAAATGAAAAATACAAGGAGTGCACTGCTAAGCAAAAATGGTTATTATTGAGGTTTTATTATTTAATGGGAACAGTTTTTTCAGTGCATAAACTGCTGGTCATTGGGAATAATTCAATTGTACTGTGCGCTGTCAGGTAATCCAAGTTTCGGAAATTTAGACTTTAGAGATACAGACTTTGGCCCACCGAGTCCGTGCCAGCCAGCAATCACCCCATACACTAGCAGTACCTTACACACTTGGAACAATGTACAATTTGCAGAAACCAATTAACCTACACGCCTGTGCGTCGTTAGAGTGTCGGAAGAAACCGGAGCACCAGGAGAAAACCCACGCGGTCACAGGGTGAACGTGTGAAATCCGTACAGACAGAACCTGTATGGTAGCGAATGGTACGTTAGCATTCATAGCAAAAGGATTTGAGTCTAGGAGCAGGGAGGTTCTACTGCAGTTGTACAGGGTCTTGGTGAGATCACACCTGGAGTATTGCGTACAGTTTTGGTCTCCTAATCTGAGAAAATACATTCTTGCCATTGAGGAAGTACAGAGAAGGTTCACCAGACTGATTCCTGGGATGTCAGCACTTTCATATGAAGAAAAGACTGGAAAGACTCGGCTTGTACTCGCTAGAATTTAGAAGATTGAGGGGGAATCTTATAGAAACTTACAAAATTCTTAGGGGGTTGGACAGGCTAGATGCAGGAAGATTGTTCCCGATGTTGGGGAAGTCCAGAACAAGGGGTAACAGTTTAAGGATAAGGGGGAAATCTTTTAGGACCGAGATGAGGAAAACATTTTTCACACAGAGAGTGGTGAATCTGTGGAATTATCTGCCACAGAAGGTAGTTGAGGCCAGTTCATTGGCTATATTTAAGAGGGAGTTAGTTGTGGCCCTTGTGGCTACAGGGATCAGGGGGTATGGAGAGAAGGCAGGTACAGGATACTGAGTTGGATGATCAGCCATGATCATATTGAATGGCGGTGCAGGCTCGAAGGGCCGAATGGCCTACTCCTGCACCTATTTTCTATGTTTCTATGTATTCAGGATCGAACCTGGGTCTCTGGCGCTGTAAGGCAGCAACTCTACCTCTGCGCCACCGTGCCATTTCATGGAACTCTGCCATATCGATAGAGACAGGGAAATCAGCCTGGGTTGTATATTTTATCTGGGAGATTTCTAGTGGGACTAACTCAGAGATTTCTAACATGTGATAATGTACAACTAATCTGTGCAGATGGAGAGTCTTGACTCAAAATGTTAATATCCCTCTGCTTCCACTGATGCTGCTCGACCCATCGAGTTCCCCTAGTAATTTTTATTTTACCTAGTTTACAGCATCTGCAATCTCATGCATCTGCAACCTCAGATTACATTAAAAATCCGCCATAACAAGAAAGTGATAAGGTGCATGGCTGGAGGTGCCAGAACAGCTATCTGATAAAGAAGACACCAAAAGTAACAGTTTCCTTTGTTTTAAGTCAAAGGATGTCAGAAGTTACGGGGAGAAGGCAGGAGTTTCGGGTTAGGAGTGAGAGATAAATCAGCCATGATTGAATGGTGGAGTAGACTTGATGGGCTGAATGGCCTAATTCGACTACTATCGCTTGATCTTATGATCTAAAGAAAAATACCTTGATATTAGTTTCAACATATTTTAAATGTTATTGCCTTTATTTTTGTTGTTCTGAAAATTGGATAAAACACACCAACAAGATTATCTCCAGTAGCAGGGAAAGATAAAGAGAAAAGCAGGGAATTACGTCTGAATAGCACCATCTGAATCCATTCAATGAGCAATCCATTCAAGGGCAGCACTGTGGCGCAGCGGTAGGGTTGCTGCCTTACAGCGCCAGAGGCCCTGGTTCGATCCTGGGTACGGATGGTGTCTGTACGGGGTTTCTACGTTCTGCCCGTGACCTGCGTGGGTTTTCTCCGAGACCTTCAGTTTCCTCCCACACTCCAAAGGCGTACAGGATTGTAGGTTAATTGGCTTGATATTCATGTAACTTGTCCCCAGTTTGTGTCGGACAGTACGAGATCCGCTTGTCGGCGTGGACTCGGTGGGCCAAAGAAATTGTTACTGTGCTGTATCTCTAAACTAAACCAAAACTAAAAAAGCAACGGCTTCATGGGTACATAATATAGCAATTGTACTCACACCAGCTTCCCAGAAGAGGCTCAACACCACCTTTGCAAGAGAAATTAAAGCCAGCCAAGTTTAGATCCCAAAAATGAAAAAAAATACGCAGATTATAAGTATTTTTAAATGGGGTCATTGAAAAGAACATTATTTAAGCCAGAGACAGTCACACCATGCTGAAGTAACTCAATGGGTCAGGCAGCATCTCTGGAGAAAACGGATAGGTTTAGTTTAGTTTAGTTTAGTTTATTGTCACGTGTAACGAGATGCAATGAAAAGGATTTTTGTCGTATGCTGTCGAGTCAGTGAAAAGACAAAACATAATTACAAAGGAGCCATCCACAATGTACAGATAGTAGATAATTCAATGTACAGATAGTAAATAGTTACATAGATAACTATGTTCTATGTTTCTATGTTTCTATGCCATAGAAGGAGTGCAGAGAAGGTTCACCAGACTGATTCCTGGGATGTCAGGACTGTCTTATGAGGAAAGACTGGATAGACTTGGTTTATACTCTCTAGAATTTAGAAGATTGAGAGGGGATCTTACAGAAACTTACAAAATTCTTAAGGGGTTGGACAGGCTAGATGCAGGAAGATTGTTCCCGATGTTGGGGAAGTCCAGGACAAGGGGTCACAGCTTAAGGATAAGGGGGAAATCCTTTAAAACCGAGATGAGAAGAACTTTTTTCACACAGAGAGTGGTGAATCTCTGGAACTCTCTGCCACAGAGGGTAGTTGAGGCCAGTTCATTGGCTATATTTAAGAGGGAGTTAGATGTGGCCCTTGTGGCTGAGGGGATCAGAGGGTATGGAGAGAAGGCAGGTACGGGATACGGAGTTGGATGATCGGCCATGATCATATTGAATGGCGGTGCAGACTCGAAGGGCCGAATGGCCTACTCCTGCACCTAATTTCTATGTTTCTATGTTTCTCTAAAGGAAACAACATGAATAATGGTTAGTGAAGATAGAGCCAACAAAGTCCAAGTAAAGATAGTCCAAGGGTCTCCAATGAAGTAGATAGTAGTTCAGTCAGCGGAAAGACAATACATGAGTATAATCAAGCCATTTACAGTGTATAGATACATGAAAGGGCAATGAAGATTAGTGCAACATAAAGCCAGTAAAGTCCGATCAATGATAGTCAGAGGGTCTCCAATGGGGAAGATAATAGTTTAGGATGGCTCGATAGTTCGAAGGTTCAGTTGACTGAAAACAGCTGGGAAGAAACTGTCCCTGAATCTGGAGGTGTGCGTTTTCACACTCATGTAATGGGTACTTTGACAGGTACATGGATAGGCAAGGTTTGCAGGGACAGGGAAGTGGGAAGAGATCAGTTGGACCTGTTTCCATATGGCTCTCTGACTCAATAACCTCAGCAGCAAAAGATCTTTGGTCTTCACCAGTGACATTCACAGCCTCACGATATCTCACTTTGAAATCACTTATGAAGGGCAGCACCTGTGGAAAAGCAAAGCAGCTTTGATAATGGATTTGAGCATCAAACTGGATTATGAGCCGAAATCTGGAGCGAGACCAGAACACATAACCTTCCGATTTAAAGTCATGACCGTGTCACAAAATGAAAGTAGGTAAGGAAATACATTCATAGAAACATAGAAACATAGAAAATAGGTGCAGGAGAAGGCCATTCGGCCCTTCGAACCAGCACCGCCATTCATTGTGATCATGGCTGATCAACATTCATCGGATGAACGTTCAGTTCATCCCCGACAGGGCGGTCAGAAGGAATCGCCTCTCCCTCCTGTGGAATCTAAATATTACTGAAACTGTCATGTGCTTTACGGTGGCATGATGATGCAGCAGTAGAGATGCTGCTTCACATTGCTGGAGACCCGGGTTCGATCCTAACTATGGCACCGTCTGTGTGGAGTTTGCACGTTCTCCCTGTGACCACGTGGGTGTTCTCCGGGTGCCCAGGTTACCTCCCACACTCCAAAGACGTGCAGGATTGTAGGTTAATTGGCTCCAATAAAAATTGAATGAATGAATCAATTAATACATTTATTGGCCAAGTATTCACATACAAGGAATTTGCCTTGGTGCTCCACCCACAAGTGACAACATGACATACAGTGATAGTTAGGAATGACACATAAAACATTAAACATTAATAATAAAACATTATTGATTAAACATGTGAATTAAATATAGTACCTAAAGGAGGATACAGATTTTTCGTTATTGAGTGGAGCTACTACTCGTGGAAAAAAAGCTGTTTTTATGTCTGGCTGTGGCAGCTTTGAAAGTCCGGAGTCACCTTCGGATTCAAAGAGTTTGTGGCCATGGTGAGAGGCGTCAGAGATGGTTTTACCCACTCACTTCCTGGCCCTTGCAGTGTACAGTTCGTCTATGGAGGGAAGGTTGCAGCCAATAACCTTCTCAGCTGATCGGCCGATTCGCTGCAGCCTCTCACTTCCCTCTGGAAGGCGACTCTGGATTGTCAAAGCTGCCACAGCCAGACATAAAAACAGTTTTTATCCACGAGTAGTTGCTCTACTCAACAGCCAAAAACCTGTAGCCTCCCTTTGATCTGGTAATTTGTTGGTTTACATGCTTGATCAATGGTGTTTTATCATTAATGTTTTATTATTAATTATTTATTAAATTATTTATTAATGTTTAGAGTTTTCTGAGTCATTCGTAACTGTCACTGTATGGCATGTTGTTACTTGTGGGCGGAGTACCAAGGCAAATTCCTTGTATGTGAATACTTGGCCAATAAACGTACTTACTTACTTACTTAGTGTTTAAGAAGGAGAAGAAGAAGAAGAAGAAGTCTGAAGAAGGGTTTCGGCACGAAACGTTGCCTATTTCCTTCGCTCCATAGATGCTGCTGCACCCGCTGAGTTTCTCCAGCTTTTCTGTGTAACCTACTTACTTACTTAACTTGTTTTACTCTTATCTTTTCCCAAATGAGAGGAATATTGTTTCAGGAAAGGTGTTGTTAAGCTGGAAATAGTGCAGAGAAGATTTATGTTGCCAGGGCTTTAGGGCCTGAGCTACAGGGAGAGGTTGGACAGGCTAGGACTGTATTTCTTGGAACATAGGAGGATGAGAGATGATCTTATCGAAGTGTATAAAATCATGCGAGGAATAGATAGGCTGAATGCATCGGAGTCTTTTACCGAGGGTAAAGGGAATCAAGAACTAGAGGACAAAGATTTAATTGGAATCCGAAGGGCAACTTTTTCACACAGAGGGTGGTGGGTATATGGAATGAACTGCCAGAGGAGGTGATTCTATAACAACATTTAAAACACATTTGGACAGGTGCATGTACAGGAAAGGCTTAGAGAGATATGGGCCAAACACAAGTGTTTAAACATGAGTTAAGAAGGTTGAGGGGGGACCTCACTGAAACACATTTAGAGGTCATAGCCTCAGCATTAAAGGGCACTCTATTAGAAAGGAGGTGAGGAGGAACTTCTTTAGTCAGAGGGTAACTAATCTATAGAACTCATTGCCACAGAGGGCTGTGGAAGTCATCGGCGATATTTTTAAGGCAGAGATAGACAAATTCTTGATTAGAACGGGTGTCAAGGGTTATGGGGAGAAGGCAGTAAAATGGGATTAAGAGGCAGAGATCAGCCTGGATTGAATGGCGGAGAAGACTCGATGGGCCGAATGGCCTAGTTCAACTCTTATAACTTGTGAACATGCAGGTGGGATTAGTGTTGATGGGCCATCTCAGTCTGCAAGCGGCAAGTTAGGCCGAAGGGCCTGTTTCCATGCCTTATGATTCTATGACTGTGAGATGAAAGATCACCAACTTCAAAGATTTACTGTTGCTCCCTGCGCACATCATGCCTGGCCTCCTGAATATTTTAGTTGTATTTCCAGCCACATTAAAAGCAATGATTTTTGATCAAAGAAAAAGTATACTCCAAAATTATTCCTCAAGGAACCTTACTAATTGACCTTTCAGTGATATTTAGACATCTTCTGTGTTATATTTATGGTTCATAAGGCAATTAAAACTATGTTTTATAGTGATATCAATCTTCATTAATGTTGGGAACACCATAAATGTAGATCACCGTGAAGCAGTGAAAGGAAATGAAATGCAATGTCAGATGACATCTCTGGATTCAAACCTGCACGTACAGGTTTATCGGTTTATTGCCTTGGTATTGATGTGAATTGCCTCTAGTTTGTGTAGGATTGTGTTGATGTGTGGGGACCGCTGGTCGGCATGGTTTCGGTGGGCCTAAGGGCCTGGTTCTGCAGTGTATCTCTAAACTCAAGTAAAACTAATGTCTGGGCACCCTGAATCGTGTACTCCCAGCAGTTAACTCCCTCAGTACTGAGGTCCCAGTTACATTTGAACAGCAATTCATGTCATTTGCAAGCCAGATATCAGGGTCTCGAGAAGAATTCCCTATTCTAAACCCTGCCATGGGAAGAGTTTACTGTCTTGATTAAATACGACATCCAGGCCCACAGCAGCAGATTTAATCCCATAATGCAGCGGTGGAGTTGATGCCTTGGCAGATTGAGGGGGGATCTTATAGAAAATTCTTAAGGGGTTGGACAGGCTAGATGCAGGAAGATTGTTCCCGATGTTGGGGAAGTCCAGAACAAGGGGTCACAGTTTAAGGATAAGAGGGAAATCTTTACGACCGAGATGAGAAAAACATTTTTCACACAGAGAGTGGCGAATCTGTGGAACTCTCTGCCACAGAGGGGTAGTTGAGGCCAGTTCATTGGCTATATTTAAGAGGGAGTTAGATGTGGCCCTTGTGGCTAAAGGGATCAGGGGGTATGGAGAGAAGGCAGGTACGGGATACTGAGTTGGATGATCAGCCATGATCATATTGAATGGCGGTGCAGGCTCGAAGGGCCGAATGGCCTACTCCTGCACCTATGTTCTATGTTTCTATGTTTCTATGTTACAGCGCCAGACTCCCCAGCTGGATCCTGTCTGTACAGAGTTTGCACGTTCTCCCGGTGACCTGCGTGGGTTTTCTCCGGGAGCTCCGGTTTCATCCTGCACTCCAAAGATGTACAGGTTTGCAGGCTAATTGGCTTGGTATGATTGTAAATTGTCAGTGTATAGGTTAGTGCAAGTTAGATTAGGGATCGCTGGTTGGCGAGGACTCGGTGGACCGAAGGGCCTGTTAATGCGCTGTATCTCTAACGTAAACTAAATTAGCTTGAAAATGCTTGAAAGGAGAAAGGCCATTCAACATTATACAGTAAACTCTCGTTATTACGGACCTCTTTACAATGGATTTTCGGTTATAGCGGTGGACAGCCAAGCTAGGCAGCCGAGGCCAACCCCAGCCAGCACCTCCTCCCGGGTCATTTCCAGGCTCGGCAGTCGACACCAACCCTGGCCCACACAGCTTCCTCCGCCACCTACAGACCACGCCTGCCACCAACGTCATCCCGTACCTGCACTCCACCAACGGCTCCTCCGATCCCCGCCTCCCTCCCGGCAGCCCGCAACACCTGGATTCCAGGCCCAGTTCCAGACCGAGAGTCTGAAGATGGATCCCGAAACGTTGCCTATCCATGTTCTCTAGAGGTGCTGTTTATCTCCCCTTGTGTATTCACCAACATCTGTAGTTCCTTGTTTCTACTACTTATACAATGATAATCCCTCACTCTGTTATAACAGACAATTGGCGATAACGGACACCATTCCCTTCCACTATGGTCTATTAGTGTTTTCCCTCCATTATGGTCCATTATTCCTCAGCATATAAAGACATTCCCCGGAATAAAAAGAATGAATTTCCTCAGTCAGAGGGTGGTGAATCTGTGGAATTCATTGCCACAGACGGCTGTGGAGGCCAAATCAGTGGATATTTTTAAGGCAGAGATAAAGGTTTACAATTGACAGATTGTCGATTAGTGCGGGTATCAGGGGTTACAGGGCGAAGACAGGAGAATGAGGTTGAAAGGAAAAGATAGACCAGCTATGATTGAATGGCAGAATAGACTCCATGAGCCAAATGGCCTATTTCTGCTCCTAGAGCTTATGAATGTATGAAGTTAATATAAAAAGTATTTATGGTAACGTGAAGATTGAGGTCATGTATCGGGATCAGACAGAAGGGGTAAGAAGTGGCAGAAATACATCACCCTTCTCTTCTCTTGACTTGACTTCTTTAACTTCAAGTAGCCCTTGCTTTCCCTCTCTCTCTATCCCCTCCCCCTTCCCAGTTCTCCTACTGGTCTTACTGACTCCGGCTATATTTTATCTCTGTACCGCCCACTCCCCTGACGTCAGTCTGAAGAAGGGTCTCGAACCGAACCGTCACCCATTCCTCTTCTCCAGAGATGCTGCCTGTCCCGCTGAGTTACTCCAGCATTTTGTGTCTACTGGCATCTGCAGTTCATTCCTATACGTCCTACCCTCAATCTCCCTGAGCTGCCTCCTACCCCATCTGTGGAAGAGCCCGTGCCTCCCACACTGGGCTCAATAGCCACCTCAGAATGCACCAAACCAGAGTGGAACCAAATTGTCCTTGATCCCAAGGGACTGCCAAACAAAGGAGAAGAAGATGATGACATGCAGCAATTGATAAACTGTGCTCGTTCATTCTCTTTTAAGATTGCACCAGCCTGAAAAGTAATGGGGAGGAGTTGCCAACCTTTGATTTTCTCGAGGTGTAAATGACTGGAAAAACACATTGTTAGTACAGCCACCTTTGATCATTCCTGTACAAATATTGAAGAGAATTAAACACTCTCGACACAGATCTAACATCCTTTTTATCACTATTTCCTTCTTTTTTATTTTCCTTCTGCGGCCACAACTGATTATTTTAAACCCCACCGGGTGGAAAGGCTTATTTTTCCCTCTGCACTGAAATGTGGTTTCAAACTTCTTTCTCCCAGCGATTGTACTGTACTGACAATTTGCATTTTGCTGCAATGCCTTGCGCATTTTCAAATAAGGTTTCAAAAGCCTCCACCTTAACATCCCAGGGATGACTGCCTGCGATGCACCCTTCTTGCAGATGTTGTTGTTACTTACAATGACCAATATTTGCAAATGCTGCTCTCGGTTCCTGTCACAATAATGGATATTTGAGACAATGTCAAAAGTAGCATAATGAATTGGAACACACACACACACACACTCGTCTGAATTGGTAACTTGCTCTTTCGCTCCTTGAGATGTGCAATATGCAACCATCCTTCCGAAGTAATCAAATGTGTGTGTGTTTTTTTTCTCAGTTATATATCTCGAAACAGAGTTTGGCTTGTGTTTCTCTCAACATTTGCAATGCAATTAGATGATGACGGTAGATATTGTTTCCATGAATGTTCGGGGGAAACATGACAGGAACTTGCCCTTGCTTTTTAAGACTGATTGCATTTAGCTCCTGCATTACAAACTCACAAGTGGTCCTGTGCAGTAGCATTGAACCGCTTCCTGTTGCTGTCTGGTACCTTGCTCTGTTTCTGGAGGAAACTTGTGATAGACCCACCACCAGATAATCGTTGTACATCTGCATTATTGTCACTTAATTTCCCCACTTTCTTTTAGAAACATAGAAACATAGAAATTAGGTGCAGGAGTAGGCCATTCGGCCCTTCGAGCCTGCACCGCCATTCAATATGATCATGGCTGATCATCCAACTCAGTATCCCGTACCTGCCTTCTCTCCATACCCTCTGACCCCCTTAGCCACAAGGGCCACATCTAACTCCCTCTTAAATATAGCCAATGAACTGGCCTCGACTACCCTCTGTGGCAGAGAGTTCCAGAGATTCACCACTCTCTGTGTGAAAAAAGTTCTTCTCATCTCAGTTTTAAAGGATTTCCCCCTTATCCTTAAGCTGTGACCCCTTGTCCTGGACTTCCCCAACATCGGGAGCAATCTTCCTGCATCTAGCCTGTCCAACCCCTTAAGATTTTGTAGGTTTCTATAAGATCCCCTCCCAGTCTCCTAAATTCTAGAGAGTATAAACCAAGTCTATCCAGTCTTTCTTCATAAGACAGTCCTGACATCCCAGGAATCAGTCTGGTGAACCTTCTCTGCATTCCCTCTATGGCAATAATATCCTTCCTCAGATTTGGAGACCAAAACTGTACGCAATACTCCAGGTGTGGTCTCACCAAGACCCTGTACAACTGCAGTAGAACCTCCCTGCTCCTATACTTAAATCCTCAAATCCTTTTGCTATGAACTATCCTCAAATCCTTTTGCTATGATTTGCTATTACTTTACAGCTGGCAGATGTGGTGAGTGCAGAAGGCCAAGATGGTGAACAAAGACACAGAGTTCTGAAGGGACCATTAATTCCTGCCTTGCAGCAGAGGCAGAGGAGAGAGGTTGGAGTGTAATGCCCCTGCCCCACTTAGGAAACCTGAATCAAAAAATTCAAAACCGGCCGCGACTAAAAATAGGTTGCCGTTTTAAAAATCGGTAATTTTTTAGTCGAAGCCGGTTGCGATGCTAGTTGTAGGTGGTTGTCGGAGGTTGTAGGTAGTGGAAGGTGAGACCTTTTTAGTCGCGGCCGGTTTTGAATTTTTTGAAATAATCGCCGGAACATAGAAGAAACGGAAACCACTTTCGACCATTAGGAAGACTGACAAAAACCTCCGGGAACCGCACGGAAACCTTGGCTGGGGCGCAAAGTCTCCAGAGGTTTCCATTCAGGTTTCCTAAGTGGCACTAGGGTGTGTCCAGTGGAGGTGGGGTGCAGGGGCTTTGTAGCCAGTTCCATCGCAGGGCTCCTGAGGGAAGTAGGAGTCAAAGGGCAGGCACATAGGAGGGCAATAAAATAACTTGCCAATGCTGCCGAACGGAGCAGTCACTGGCTGTGGCTGAAAAGGAAAGATGCTGTCTGGGCTGCCACGTGACCATCTAGAGGCTAACAATAAGACACACACCCAGGGCTGATCAAGCTGCGGTGGGCCTGCCTCGACTGAGGGTGCCTTGTGATAAAAGGCCGAAACACCCAGTGTCGTTGAGGAACACAATTGAAGATGTGTCTGATTGGTAACCAAATCACGTAGTGGTCATACCAAGAATGTCAATTGTAGTGAATATTAGAGATTGTAACATCCAGTCCTACTAATCAAACTGTGCTGTACCACTCTGTGGCTAGCTAATTTGAATTACCCTGTGTCCTTGTAGCCTCGACCATCACCCAAACCAACCTCCTTTCCATTGGACTTCATCTGCACTACACTTTGCCTGGAACTGCGATGAGGAAAATCTTTTTCACACAGGGAGTTGCGAATTTGTGGAATTCTCTGCCTCAGAAGGCAGTGGAGGCCGACTCACTGGATGCATAAAAAAGTGAGTTAGATGGAACTCTTAGGGCTAGTGGAATGAAGGGACATGGGGAGAAGGCAGGAACAGGGTACTGATTGTGGATGATCAGCCATGATCACACTGAATGGCGGTGCTAGATCGAAGGGCCGAATGGCCTACTCCTGCACCTATTTTCTATGTATCTATGTAGCACAATCAAGAACAAGTCACATGCCGGACACTCCCTCTTCTCCCGTCACCCATCAGGCACGAGGTACAGAAGTGCGAAAACGCACACCTCCAGATTCAGGGATAGTTTCTTCCCCGCTGTTATAAGGCACGTGAACCGTCCTCTCACCAACTAGAGAGGTCATGACCTACCATCTACCTCACTGGAGACCCTTGGACTATCTTTAATATGACTTTGCATTAAACATTATTCCCTATATCCTTATCTGTACACTGAGGATGGTTTGATTGTAATCACGTCTAGTCTTTTCACTGACTGGATAGCATGCAACAAAAAGGTTGGTCTCTGTACCTTGACACACGTGAGAATAATCAACCAAACTAAACTCAGTCTGGCCCAGCGAGACAACTGACTCGCTAAATCTTGTCTCCTGGTGACAGTTTTTCACAAATGCAGCTTGCTTTTGCGATTTTTGCAGCCCACATCTTTTTATTTTTGTGCTCAGTAAAGAGTCAGACGGTGTCATTTGGTATTCAGCCCCAGCTGAATGCTGATGGGCCGTTGGTTTGGTTTGCTGCAGTATTTTTGCACTGATGCGATACTGCCCGAGCTGTTTCATGGATGAGATTCCATCATCTGTGACAGGGGGATTGTCATCCACGACCAAGTCGGGACTGTGCGGAACAGGCTCGATGAATTGTTTAAATTCCCTCCTCGTAAATAGATTCCCATTAAGTATCGCCATATGACATGCGATCAGCCATTCAACAGAAAGCTGGGAGACAGCTCGGGAAATACAACTAATTCTAACCCCAAGGATGTTTATTTAAAACAGGGCATTCATTACCAGCGATAAGACAGCTACCGTAGAGGCCTAAGTCAGGAATAGCTCATTAGTGAGACATAAATATGTAATGTTCCTCGTCCCGTCTAGGGACCCTTGTTAAGATTGGATTGGAAGTTGCATGATTAAAATGTAGGACTTGGTACACCTGAAGTCCTATGCCTCATTAATGTCGGTAACTTCGAGAGCCTTTACATAACGGTTGGAAATAATTGACACCAAATCATAAGGCTTTTCCAGGTGATGCCTGCTTCAACGTGGATAGTTTTGTGGAGAGGTATTTTTTTTTTCTTTGCATGTTAGGAGTGTCAGTGAGAGCTCGATACGCAGCTCAGTCCATTCCTCTCATGACCGTGGCTGTTGTTACAGAAAATTCTTCTTCAAGTTTTTCTTTGTTCGTCTCGGTCTAAAGCAAAATTATTATTTAAAAAAATTAAGTGCAGTTATAAAGAAAGAGAAAATAAACAAGTTATTAATATTGGCATTTGCATTGGTTTACAATTGTCACGTGTACCGAGGTACAGTGATAGCAGTTTGCCTGCTATCCAGTCGTCATTACTGTACATGAGTATAATCAAACCATATGCAAGTACTAAAGGGAGTGGAAATAGAAAAAATACCAGAGAGCCGAATACAGTGTTGCAATGTTATAGTGCTTCAGTTGGAGAGAAAGAACAGGTTACAAAAAAGTGCAAGGTCCGCGTGAAGGTAGGTTGGGAGATTGGGACCTGGCTTATGGGAGAACCGTTCCAGAAGTCTGAGGACAGCAGGGATGAAACTGTTCCTGAATCGGATGGCTCTGATGAAACATAGAAACATAGAAAATAGGTGCAGGAGGAGGCCATTCGGCCCTTCGAGCCAGCACCGCCATTCATTGTGATCATAATAATAATAATAATAATAATTTTAGTGATAGAGCAATTTAAAATCAAACATAGCTGAAACAAAGTACTGTAGATCACTAAACATTGACAAAAAAGTTAACAAACAACAAAAGTAACAATCAAAAGAGATAGGAGGAAGAGACATGTCAAAATAAAGAAACATCAAAAACACCACAAACAGAAGCAAAGCCTCAGGCATGGTCAAAAGCCAGGGAGTACAAATGCGTTTTAACACTGGATTTGAAGATGGACAGTGAGGGGGCCTGTCTGATGTGCAGCGGCAGGGTGTTCCAGAGTGCCGGAGCAGCAACAGAGAAGGCTCTATCCCCTCTGAGCCTCCGACTAGACCTCGGTACCTCCAGGAGCAGCTGACCAGCTGACCCGAGGGACCGGGCAGGAGTGTATGGGTGGAGCAGCTCAGAGAGGTAAGGCGGGGCGAGTGGTTTCAGAGATTTAAAAACAAATAACAGTAACTTAAAATGAACCCGAAAGTGCACCGGGAGCCAGTGTAGGGAGGCCAGAATTGGCGATATATGCTCCCTCTTTCGAGTCCCTGTTAAAAGGCGAGCAGCAGCATTCTGAACCAACTGGAGACGAGCCAGTGAAGAACGAGCAACACCAAAATAGAGCGCGTTACAGTAATCCAGCCTAGATGTAATAAAGGCATGGATTACTGTCTCAAAATGCTGCCGCTCGAGAATGGGCTTCACCTTCGCCAGCTTCCTTAGGTGAAAGAAGCTGGACTTAACCACCGCGCATACATGGCTGATCATCCCCTATCAATAACCTGTGCCTGCCTTCTCCCCATATTCCTTGACTCCAGTAGCCCCTAGAGCTCTATCTAACTCTCTCTTAAATCCATCCAGTGACTTGGCCTCCACTGCCCTCTGTGGCAGGGAATTCCATAAATTCACAACTCTGTGGGTGACAAAGTTTTTTCTCACCTCAGTCTTAAATGACCTCCCCTTTATTCTAAGACTGTGGCCCTCTGGTTCTGGACTCGGCCAACATTGGGAACATTTTTCCTGCATCTAGCTTATCCAGTCCTTTTGTGATTTTATATGTTTCGATAAGATCCCGCCTCATCCTTCTGGATGCCAGTGAATCCAAGCCTAGTCTTTTCAATCTTTCATATGACAGTCCCTCCATCCCAGGGATCAATCTAGTGAACATGCGCTGCACTGCCTCAATCACAAGGATGTCCTTCCTCAAATTAGGAGACCAGAACTGTACACAATACTCCAGATGTGGTCTCACCGGAGCCCTATACAACTGCAGAAGAACCTCTTTAGCTTTCTTCGCTGCCTGATGTACCTGTAATCCAACTTTCAGTGACCGGTGTACAAGGACACCCAGGTCTCGTTGCACCTTCCCCTTACCTAACCTAACCCCATTGAGATAATAATCTGCCCCCTTGTTTTTGCCGCCAAAGTGGATAACCTCACATTTATCTATATTATACTGCATCTGCCATGCATCTGCCCACTCACTCAACCTGTCAATGTCACACTGCAACTTCCTAACATCCTCTTCACAGTTCACATTGCCACCAGCTTTGTGTTATCCGCAAACTTGCTAGTGTTGCTCCTAATTCCCTCTTCCAAATCATTAATATATATAGTAAACAGTTCCGGCCCCAACACAGAGCCTTGCGGCACTCCACTCGCCACTGCCTGCCATTCTGAAAAGGACCCGTTCACTCCTACTCTTGGTCTGCCAACCAATTTTCTATCCATGTCAACACCCTACCCCCAATACCATGAGCTCTAATTTTAGTCACCAGTCTCCCGTGCGGGACCTTATCAAATGCTTTCTGAAAGTCTAGATGCACTACATCCACTGGCACCCCTTCATCCATATTACTTGTCACATCCTCAAAAAATTCCAGAAGATTAGTCAAGCATGATTTCCCTTTCATAAATCCATGCTGACGGACTAATCCTTTTACTGCTATCCAAATGCCCCATTATTACCTCTTTAATAATTGACTCCAGCACCTTTCCCATCAGGCTAACTGGTCTGTAATTCCCCATTTTCTCTCCCGCTCCTTTCTTGAAAAGTGGGATAACATTAGCTATCCTCCAATCCACAGGAACTGATCCTGAATCTATTGAACATTGGAAAATGATCACCAATGCGTCCATTATTTCTAGAGCCTCCTCCCTGAGGACCCTGGGATGCAGGCCATCAGGCCCATGGGACTTATCATCCTTCAGTCCTATTAGCCTATTCAACACTATTTCTCACCTAACGAAAATTTCATTCAGTCCCTCTACCCCCTTAGATCTTTTGTCCTCCAGTACTTCTGGCAGATTGTTTGTGTCTTCCTTAGTGAAGACAGATCCGAAGTACCTGTTCAACTCTTCTGCCATTTCCTTGTTGCCCATAATAATTTAACTCTACAGCTGTGCCACCATGCCGCCGTTAGTGGATTAAGCCATCACCAACGGATTGCAACCTCCTCCATTGCAACCACCTCCATCATTCATCCATTTGCAGGCAGTGTGAAAATTGTGGGCTAGACGGTCATTGTCATATTCACAAGTAGTACAAAATACATAGCCATCCTCCTGTACCCTCTTTACAGAGCATGCAATATTAGGGTTCATGTCAAATGTTTGTTGTGTACATGGTCGATAGACACAGACGTTGCGAGTCATCTTTGCCGTCTGTTATTTTTCACTGATGTCGGGGTGTGAAAAATGCTCGCTTTACTGAGAAGCGTTATAATAATTACAATCTACACAGGTAAGTAGACAGGTTCTGCAATTGACATGTGTGATGTAAAGGGTTCACACTTTATTTCCCCCAGTGAAGTGAATCTTTAGGCAATGCTCCCTGCCACATCTAGCCAGGTGAGACGGTCACAGCAAAAGTACACAAACATCGTTTTTGGTTTTAAGAGTCAGTTTCCCCCCTATTTTCACTTACAGGAAGAAGCATAGAAACATAGAAAATAGGTGCAGGAGTAGGCCATTCGGCCCTTTGAGCCTGCACCGCCATTCAATATGATCATGGCTGATCATCCAACTCAGTATCCCGTACCTGCCTTCCCTCCCTACTCCCTGATCCCTTTAGCCACAATGGCCACATCTAACTCCTTCTTAAATATAGTCAATGAACTGGCCACAACTACCTTCTGTTGCAGAGAGTTCCAGAGATTCACCACTCTCTGTGTGAAAAATGTTTTTCTCATCTCGGTCCTAAAGGATTTCCCCTCTATCGTTAAGCTGTGACCCCTTGTCCTGGACTTCCCCAACATCGGGAACAATCTTCCTGCATCTAGCCTGTCCAACCCCTTAAGAATGTGGTAAGTTTCTACAAGATCCCCCCTCAATCTCCTAAATTCTAGCGAGTAGTGAAAGTTGTTATGGAGTCATAGATAAGGTGATACAGTGTAGAAACATGCCCTTCGACCTAACCTGCCCACACCGACCAACTTGTCACAGCTGCACTTGTCCCACCTGCCTGCATTTGGACCATATCGCTCCACCCCTGTCCTATCCATGTACCTGTCTAATTGTTTGTTAAATGTTGCAATAGTCCCTGCCTCAACTACCTCCTCTGGCAGCTCGTTCCATACACCAACCACCCTTTGAGTGTAAAAGTTAGCGCTCAGATTCCTATTAAACCGTTTCCCCTTCACCTTAAACCAATGTCCTCTGGTCTTCAATTTCCCTACTGTGGGCAAGAGGCTCCATGTGTCTACCCGATCTATTCCTCTCATGATTTCATACACCTCTACAAGTTTATCCCTCATCCTCCAGCGCTCCAAGGAATAGAGTCCAGCTCGCTCAACCTCTCCCTGTAGCTCAGACCCTAGAATCCTGGAAACATCCTCGCAAATCTTCTCTGTACCCTTTCCAACTTGACAACGTCTTTCCTATGAACTGAAGAAGGGTTTCGGCCCGAAACACTGCCTCTTTCCTTCGCTCCATAGATGCTGCTGCACCTGCTGAGTTTCTCCAGCACTTTTGCCTACCTTTGATTTTCCAGCATCTGCAGTTCCTTCTTAAACAAACGTCTTTCCTGTAACATGGCGCCCAGAACTGAACATAATATTGTAAATGCGGCCTCAACAACATCTTATACAAGTCCTCCCATACTCAATACTTTGATTATAGACTTTGATTATTTGAGTATAGAAGTTGGGATGTAATGTTAAAATTGTACAAGGCATTGGTGAGGCCAATTTTGAAGTATGGTGTACAATTTTGGTCGCCTAGTTATAGGAAGGATGTCAACAAAATAGAGAGAGTACAGAGGAGATTTACTAGAATGTTGCCTGGGTTTCAGCAACTAAGTTACAGAGAAAGGTTGAACAAGTTAGGGCTTTATTCTTTGGAGCGCAGAAGGTTAAGGGGGGACTTGATAGAGGTCTTTAAAGTGATGAGAGGGATAGACAGAGTTGACGTGGATAAGCTTTTCCCACTGAGAGTAGGGAAGATTCAAACAAGGGGACATGACTTGAGAATTAAGGGACAGAAGTTTAGGGGTAACATGAGGGGGAACTTCTTTACTCAGAGAGTGGTAGCTGTGTGGAATGAGCTTCCAGTGGAAGTGGTGGAGGCAGGTTCGTTTTTATCATTTAAAAATAAATTGGATAGTTATATGGACGGGAAAGGTATGGAGGGTTATGGTCTGAACGCAGGTGTATGGGACTAGGGGAGAATACGTGTTCGGCACGGACTAGAAGGGTCGAGATGGCCTGTTTCCATACTGTAATTGTTATATGGTTATATGGTTGTTGATGAAGGCCAATGTGCTAAAACGCTTTCCGACCACTACCTACCTGCGACGCCACCTTCAAGGCAATATGTGCTCCTAGATCCCTCTAGGCTTTAATGCCCCCTAGGGCTCTACTATTCACTGTGTAGGTCCTGTCCATGTTAGACTTTAAAAAAAATTCCAAAACCTCACATTTCTCTGTATTAAATACCGTTTTGGGTGGAATTGATGGCGCAGCAGTCGAGTTGCTGCCTTACAGTGCTTAAAGCACCTGATACCCAGGGTCGATCCTGACTATGGGTGCTGCCTGTATGAGGTTGTACATTCTCCCTTTGACCGTGTGGCTTTTCTCCCAGATCTTCGGTTTCCTCCCACACTCCAAAAAATTGCAGGTTTGTAGGTTAATTGGCTTGATATAAATGTATAATTATCCCTCGTGTGAGTAGGATAGTATTAATATGCGGGATCGCTGGTCGGTGCGGACTCGGTGGGCCAAAGGTCCCGTTTCCACACTGTATATCTAAAACCTAAACCATTCCTCAGCCCACCTGGCCATCTGATCAAGATCCTGCTGCAATATTTGACATCCATCTTCACTATCTGACTGGTTGTAGTAGGGTGGGAGAAAGCTGGAAGAGAGATGAGAGTGGGACAAAATCCGGGAAGTGGTAGCTGTGGACTGTGGACGGCGTGATGGTAATCATGTATAGTCTTTTTGCTGACCAAATAGCATGCAACAAAAAGCTTTCCACTTGTTACCTCGGTAAACGTGACAATAATAAACTAGACTAAACCTAAACGAAATTCCTTCCTCTGAATTATCATTAACATTATTGGCCTAAATTCCTCCCAAGGCAGAAATCTCCACTTCATTAATGTCTCCCAATTCATATCAGATATTAGCACGATGATTTGTAAATAAGCCTTGTTCGCCTCAAACAATGACATTCTTTGGAACGCTGCAGAGATCAATTCTTCCTTTGTACAATCCACTGATCGATGCCGTTACTCTCCTTTGTGCCAACCAGTCCTCACTCTTGCCCAACTTGCCCTCACTCCTCCTCTGTCGATCTTTCATTCATCATCGCAGTGGCGCTGGTTTCCAACGGGAACGGTGACGGACGCACCACACATCTCTGTCCTCCAGTTCCTGCGGACTTCCGCCGCTGGAAGTATAGGATTTTGGTGTGTGTGTGTGCTTTATCATCATTCCTTACAATGCTATGTACGACAGTGATCGCAACTTCTACTGAAGTGTGGATGGTCGTTAGCTTGCCGGAAGCTCATCCGCCCTTTGACACGCCTTGCTTTTGGTCCTGCTGGGGGTCCACAGCCCCCTCCTCACCTGGCAAACTAGACGGAGACTGTTTAGTCGCCAACTATCGGACCATGGAACAGGTAGCACGGGATTACATGGTACCCGTGGTGAGGGGAATTCCCCCCGACCTGTCGCCCTTTAGTGGAATCCAAATAATAGGTTAGATGGCTTCCTGAATCCGAGGAGAGAAATATTTCATTGGTCACTAGACTTTAGAGATACAGCCTGGAAACAGGCCCTTCGGCCCACCGAGTCCACGCCGACCAGCGATCACCCTGTCCACCAGCCCTGTTTATTATTGTGTTTAAGAAGGAACTGCAGATGCTGGAAAATCGGAAGAAGAAGAAGAATGGTTTTGGCCCGAAACGTTGCCTATTTCCTTCACTCCATAGATGCTGCCTCACTCGCTGAGTTTCTCCAGCACTTTTGTCTACCATTTATTATTGCCATGTGTTTGACATACAGTGATATTTAGTCAGTGAATCTAGTCAGTGAAAAGACTATCCTACATACTTGGTACAATTTACAATTAGCAGAAGCCATTTGTCCGGCAAATCTGCACGTCTTTGGAGTGTGGGAGGAAACCAGAGCACCAGGAGAAAACCCATGCGGTCCAAGGTGAGCAAACAAACTCCATACAGATGGCACCAGCAGTCAGGATCGAACCCGGATCTCTGGCGCTGCCTGGCAGCAACTCTACCACTGTGCCACCGTGCCGCCCCTAACTCCAGGGGTGGCACTAGCTCCACATGTGTGTGTGTGTGTGTGTGTGTATACCCTCCACTGCTTGTATTCTCTCTGAGTTTCATTCTATGGAGTTGCAGATTCATTACTCACACTTTGAGCCGTAAGCAAACGGAACCATGGCCAGCAAACTGGACACCCCCAGCAAACTGGACGCCCCCCTCCCCACAGAACTGTATCAGCAGGAGGGGAATGCTGGTCATCAATTTTGATAAAAGTATTAAAGATGTTTCATTCAGTTAAAGATAGAAGATTGGATGGAAAATTCACCCATTCCGTATGTTAAGAAATGACCTGTTAAACGAGCAGTGCAAAAAGCTGCACGTAAATGATTTATCGTACTGCTCTGTGTGACTTCAACCTGACTGCAAGAATCTGCAGTGGTTGTTATTCATTCACCGGACGAGTGTGTCTCCTCCAGCAAGATTAACATTTCAATATCCATTCCCAAATTACCATGAGCACTGTTCAGTTATGAGTCAGCACATTGTGCCACATTGAGGCTAGAAAGATATGGGCAAGTCTGTGTCCACGTGGGGTGCTCCGATTTTCTCCCACATCCCAAAGACGTGGGGGTTCGTGGATTAATTGGCCTCTGTAAATGACCCCTAGTGTATAAGGAGTGGATGCAAAAATGGGATAACATCTCTGGAGAGATGCTGCCTGTCCCGCTGAGTTACTCCAGCATTTTGTGTGTAGCTCCTGGTTTAGTCTAGCTTAATTTAGAGATACAGCGTGGAAACAGGCCCTTCGGCCCAGCGAGTCCGCGCCGGCCAGCGATCCCCACATACTAACACTATCCTACACACACTAGGGACAAGTTTTTACATTTATACCAAGCCAATTAACCTACAAACCTGGTCGTCTTTGGAGTGTGGTGGGGAAACTGGAGCAGCCGGAGAAATCCCATCCACTGTACCTCAGTACATGTGACAATAAACCAAACTAAACTCAACAGAACACTATTTCAAAGCACTAGTGTGATCCTGCTTTTGCACTTTGGGTGCATACATAGCATGTTGGCCTTCATTGAGAGGAGAATTGAGTTTAGGAGCAAGGAGGTCCTACTGCGTCAAGTCAAGTCAAGTCAAGTCAAGTCAAGTCAAGTTTATTTGTCACATACACATACGAGATGTGCAGTGAAATGAAAGTGGCAATGCTCGCGGAACAACAAAACAACCAAACAAATTATAAACACAATCATAACACACATATTATTTTACATAATAAATAATAGAAGGAAAAATGTTCTGTACAGTTAGTCCCTGGTGAGAAAGGCGTTTACAGTCCGAATTGCCTCTGGGAAGAAACTCCTTCTCAACCTCTCCGTTCTCACTGCATGGCAACGGAGGCGTTTGCCTGACCGTAGCGGCTGGAACAGTCTGTTGCAGGGGTGGAAGAGGTCTCTCATGATTTTGTTTGCTCTGGAGTTGCACCTCCTGCTGTACAGTTCCTGCAGGGGGGTGAGTGAAGTTCCCATAGTGCAGTTGTACAGGGCACTGGTGAGACCGCACCTGGAGTATTGTGTGCAATTTTGGTCTCCTAATTTGAGGAAGGACATTCTTGCTATTGAGGGAGTGCAGCACAGGTTCACCAGGTTAATTCCCGGGATGGCAGGACTGACATATGATGAAAGAATGGGTCGTCTGGGCTTGTATTCGCTGAAATTTAAAAGGATGAGAGGACACCTTATAGAATCATATAAAATTCTTAGCGGATTGGACAGGGTTGATGCAGGAAAAATGTTCCCGATGTTGGAGGAATCCAGAACCAGGGGTCACAGTTTAAGAATAAGAGGTAGGCCATCCACTGGGTGGCACAATACGAAGGCAGCCTGTCTACGCCATATGTCTACACCATACGATGCCAACAGTCCGTCTCGTCCTTTTCATTCTTTTGTTGTTTTTAGTCTGTTGTAAAATGTTTGTTTTTGTGTATCTTTAGTTTTGTATTATGTGCGGGGTGGGGGTTGGGGTAAACGTTTTAAAATCTCTTTCCTCGACAGCGATGCCACTTTTTTCGTACAGTATCTCCGTCCGCACTGCGGCCTAACATCAAGGAGCTGGCGGCCCCTTTGCTGGGGATCAACTGCGGGAGCTCCAACCGTGGGAACCTGCGGGCTTAATGGCGTGAAGCTCGCGGTTCCTTGCTTAGGGATCGACTTTGGCAGCTCCAACCGCAGGAACGTCGACTGCCCCGATCGCGGTAGCTTCGATAATCCCGACGCGCGAGCTTCGATCGCCAGCTGCAGGAGCTTCGATCGCTCCGACTGTGGTTGGTTTGACTGCCCCGACCGCGGGAGAAAAAGAGGGAAGAAGTTAATACGCCATTGTCTTCCATCACCATGCACTGTGGTGGATGTTTATGTTAATTTTTATGTAGTATGTAGTGCGTCTTGTTGCTTATTTGGTATGAATGGATGGCAAATCAAATTCGTTGAATGTTTTTACATACTTGGATAATAAATTAATTACAATTACAATTACAAATACATTTAGGACTGAGATGAGGAAACACTTTTTCACCCGGAGAGTTGTGAATCTGTGGTATTCTCTGCCACAGCAGGCAGTGGAGGCCAATTCACTGGATGTTTTCAAGAGAGAGATAAATGCCCCTGTCCCACTTAGGAAACCTGAACGGAAACCTCTGGAGACTCCCTCTGGAGACTTTGCACCCCACCCAAGGTTTCCGTGTGGTTCCCGGACGTTGCAGGTGGTTGCCGGAGGTTGCAGGTAGTGGAAGCAGGTAGGGAAATTGACAAAAACCTCCGGGAACCTCCGGGAACCGCGCGGAAACCTTGGGTGGGGCGCAAAGCCTCCAGAGGTTTCCGTTCAGGTTTCCTAAGTAGGACAGGGACATAAGGGATATGATGAAAAAGCCGGAACGGGGTACTGATTTTGGATGATCAGCCATGATCATATTGAATGGCGGTGCTGGCTCGAAGGGCCGAATGGCCTACTCTTGCACCTATGTTGAGGAGAACTTTTTTCACACAGAGAGTGGTGAATCTCTGGAACTCTCTGCCACAGAGGGTAGTCGAGGCCAGTTCATTGGCTATATTTAAGAGGGAGTTAGATGTGGCCCTTGTGGCCAAGGGGATCAGGGGGTATGGAGAGAAGGCAGGTACGGGATACTGAGTTGGATGATCAGCCATGATCATATTAAATGGCGGTGCTGGCTCGAAGGGCCGAATGGCCTACTCCTGCACCTAATTTCTATGTTTCTATGTTTCTATGTTTCTATGTTTCTATATGTGGCAAAGTATAATGTTTTTTATGTTCAGCTTGTCAATAACTGCAAATAACAGGTGTCTGCACAGCATTTTTGGCCTACCCACGGACTAGTATCTTTACAAGGAAGCAGGGAATGTGTTGTCAGCATGCTACGAATAGCGCACTGCAGTTAACTGTATGGCAGCTGTCCTCTTCATCACTTAACTCCAGCAGCTGATGAGGGCCCACTGTGGGGGAGATAATTGGGGTCAAATAGATGATGTGTCTCGTGGCAGGTGTTTGTATTGAGGAAATATTCCATGCTCGCCATACACCTGAGCCAGGTAGGTCTAGTGTGTTAGTAATTAACCAGCATGCCTGATGCTTTCAGTGATTCCACAGAGATATAACGGTAACGCCTCAGAGACCGCTAACCTGTCTGGATGTCATAAGCTTATAAGTGATAACCATATAACTATATAACAATTACAGCACGGAAACAGGCCTTCAAGTCCGTGCCGAACACGTATTCTCCCCTAGTCCCATATACCTGCGTTCAGACCATAACCCTCCATACCTTTCCCGTCCATATAACTATCCAATTTATTTTTAAATGATAAAAACTAACCTGCCTCCACCACCTTCACTGGAAGCTCATTCCACACAGCCATCACTCTCTGAGTAAAGAAGTTTCCCCTCATGTTACCCCTAAACTTCTGTCCCTTAATTCTCAAGTCATGTCCCCTTGTTTGAATCTTCCCTACTCTCATTGGGAAAAGCCACTTCAACTCTGTCTATCCCTCTCATCATTTTAAAGACCTCTATCAAGTCCCCCCTTAACCTTCTGCGCTCCAAAGAATAAAGCTGATAGGAGCAGAATTAGGCCATTCAGCACATCGAGTCTACCCCGCCATTCCATCATGGCTGGTCTATCTCTCCCTCCTAACCACATTCTCCTGCCTACTCCCCGTAACCTCTGACACCTGCACTAATTGAGATTCCATCTATCCCTGCCTTAAATATATCCACTGACTTGGCCTCCACAGCCTTCTGTTGCAAAAAATTCCACAGATACACCACACTCCGGACTGTCAAAGCTGCCACAGCCAGACATAAAAACACCTTTTTTCCACGAGTGGTAGCCCTACTCAATAACCAAAAAATCTGTAGCCTCCTTTAGCCCTGGTATTTTATTTCATTCACATGTTTAATCAATAATGTTTTATTATTGATGTTTAATGTTTTATGTTTCATTCTTAACTGTCACTGTATGTCATGTTGTCACTTGCGGGTGGAGCACCAAGGCAAATTCCTTGTATGTGAATACTTGGCCAATAAACTTATTCATTCATTCTTCTGACTAACGAAATTTCCCCTCATCTTCCTAAAAGAACGTCCTTTAATTCTGAGGCTAGAACCTCTAGTTCTAGACTCCCCCCACTAGTGGAAACATCCTCTCCACATCCACTCTATCCAAGCCTTTCACTATTCTGAACGTTTCAATGAGGTCCCCCCTCATTCTTCTAAACTCCAGCGAGTACAGGCCCAGTGCCGACAAACGCTCATCATTGAGATGTAGATGTTTTGGAAGGGACTGCACATGCTGGTTTACACCAAAGAGTGCATGGGAGGGTACATATCACTAAGGCCTAGTTAGAGTGGATGTGGGAAGGATGTTTCAAGTAGTGGGAGAGTCTCGGACCAGAAGGCACAGCCTCAGAATAAAAAGCCGTACTTTTAGAATGGAGATGAGGAGAAATTTCTTTAGCTAGAGGGTGGTGAATCTGTGGAATTCATTGCCGCAGGTAACGATGTAGGCAAAGCCATTGGGTATTTATAGAGCAGAGATTGATTGGTTCTTGATTTGTAAAGTCATCAAAGGTTACGAGGAGCAGGCAGGAGAATGGGGTTGAGCGGGTAAAAATAGATCAGTCATGATTCAGATTCAGATTCAGATTCAATTTTAATTGTCATTGTCAGTGTACAGTATGATCGAATGGTGGGGCAGACATGATGGGCCGAATAGCTTTATTGTGCTCCTATATCTTATGGTCGGACATGGATAGGAATGGACAGATGTGGGCCAGGCACAGGCAGGTGGGAATGGGTAGGAAGGAACTGCAGATGCTGGTTTACACAAAAGATAGACACAAAACGCTGGAGTAACTCAGCGGGAGGGTAGCATCTCTGGAGAGATGGAATGGGTTGACGTTTTGGGTTCTAAACTCTTCTTCAGACTGTCAGGGGAGAGGGAAACTAGACATATGGAGAGGTACAAAGAGAAGGTAAAGGCGTGAAAAGGACAGATCTAAGCAGACAAAGCTCAAGGAAATGTACAATGGTACATAGTGGGTTGAGGGGAAGGTGAAAATGAGACTTGCAAACAGCAACATTAATCAGGAAGACGGTGCAAATAATAGGAGAACTAGGCTGGGGGTGGGACAGGGAGAGAGGGAAAGCAAGGGTTACTTGATGTTGAAGAAATGAATATTCATCCCACTGGGTTGACCGCTGAACCACATGGCATAAACATGTGAGTGAATGTTCTAACAATCCTAGTGATTCTAGCTATCTGTACAAGATGTGGGAAGCTCCCCAGAGGTTTGCGATTGTGTCATTGTGTGATGTTAGCTGATTAGACACCAGCCGTCACTCCTACAGCTGATTAGAATCCTTAAACTGCCGAGTTTAGCGGTTAAACTGTGGAATTCTTTGTCACAGAAGGCTGTGGAGGCCAAGTTAATGGATATTCTTTTAAGGCAGAGATAGATAGATTCTTGATTATTAGGGGTGTCGGGTTATGAGGAGAAGGCATGAGAATGGGGTTAGGGGGGGAGAGATAGATTTGCTAGAATGTTAGATTTATTAGAATGTTGCCTGGGTTTCAGCAACTAAGTTACAGAGAAAGATTGAACAAGTTAGGGCTTTATTCTTTGGAGCGCAGAAGGTTAAGGGGGGACTTGATAGAGGTCTTTAAAATGATGAGAGGAATAGACAGAGTTGACGTGGATAAGCTTTTCCCACTGAGAGTAGGGAAGATTCAAACAAGGGGACATGACTTGAGAATTAAGGGGCAGAAGTTTAGGGGTAACATGAGGGGGAACTTCTTTACTCAGAGAGTGGTGGCTGTGTGGAATGAGCTTCCAGTGAAGGTGGTGGAGGCAGGTTCGTTTTTATCATTTAAAAATAAATTGGATAGTTATATGGACGGGAAAGGTATGGAGGGTTATGGTCTGAACGCAGGTATATGGGACTAGGGGAGAATATGTGTTCGGCACGGACTAGAAGGGTCGAGATGGCGTGTTTCCGTGCTGTAATTGTTATATGTTTATATGGTTATATGGTTATATAGATCAGCCATGATTGAATGGCAGAATAGACTTGGGGCCGAATGGCCTCAATCTAATCCTATCACTCATGACCTTATGTCCTTAAGTTGTCACAGAGCTTGCAAGGGATATAGACCTTTGAGGAAACAATAGTCAGCATGAACTTTGTGGGCAGAAGGGCCCGTTTTAGTTTAGTTTGTTATTAGTTTTGTTTTATTATTTTCACGTGGACAGAGGTACAGTGAAAAGCTTTTCTGTTGCGTGCCCTACAGTCAGCGAAAAAACAACACATGATTACAATCAAGCCGTCCACAGTGTATGTTTTCTATGTTTTATGTAAAATGTTAAAGTGTTGTGTTTATCTCCTTTGTTTGTAATATGTGTTGTGTTTATCTTATTTGTGTGGTACATGGCAATTCAAATTTAAATGCACCATTTGGTGTACGTGACAATAAATATCCTTTGTCCTTTGTATACAGATACAGGAAAATGGGTATAACATTTAATGCAAGATAAAGTCCAGTAATATCCAATTAAAGACAGTTCAAAGGTCTCCGATGAGGTAGATGGGAGGTCAGGACCGCTCTCTGGTTGGTGAGAGGATGGTTCAGTTGCCTGATAATAGCATCTTCAATGCTGTATCTCTAAGCTAAACTAATAACATAGAAAAGGGAAAGGTTAATTGTGTGGGCTCTTATTAATTTGTTCCAGAGTTTCCTAAGCACAATGAAAGATAGCAGTAAGCAAAAAAAAGATCAGATGCTGGAAATCTGAAATAAATAACATAAAATGCTTCTCACATCAGGCAAGCAGCTTTGTGGAAGGAAGCAGAGTCGGTGAGGATCTTTCAGCAGAAGCGGGAAAGGTTAAGCATAAAGGGTCTGTCCACTGTACGAGGTAATTCAAGTTCTCCCGTATTTCCCCTAATTCATAGAAACATAGAAAATAGGTGCAGGAGGAGGCCAATCGGCCCTTCGAGCCAGCACCGCCATTCATTGCGTTCATGGCTGATCGTCCCCAATCAATAACCCGTGCCTGCCTTCTCCCCATATCCCTTGACTCCACTAGCTCTATCTAACTCTCTATTAAATCCATCCAGTGACTTGGCCTCCACTGCCCTCTGTGGCAGGGAATTCCATAAATTCACAACTCTCTGGGTGAAAAAGACCTTCCCTTTATTCTAAGACTGTGGCCCCCGGTTCTGGACTCGTCCAACATTGGGAACATTTTTCCTGCATCTAGCATCTAGATTCGAATTCGGGGAATTACGGTAATGGTAGCTCGTAGGTACTCAAGGCTCTCGTGGACATTTTTCAACATGTTGAAAAAAACTTCACGAGCTTACCGCCTTTCCCGAGTACCTGCCGTTAGCGTTACGAGCCGCTAAGAGACGTCCCGAGCTCCGAAGTACCCGCTACGTACATTCTACGTGCTTACCACGAGTTTGATTTTTTTTTTAAACTCGGGAGAGCTCTTGGGTAAACTCGCATAGTGGGACAGCCCCTTTGAACATGTTATAAATTGCAGAGAGGAGAGAGTGATGGAGGAAACAAAAGTAATGTTTGTGTTAAAATGGAAATCTAACGAGACCAGATGACACAAATGGTGTAGGAAGGAACTACAGATCTTCATTTACCACCAAGATGGACACAAAATGGCGGAGTCACTCAACGGGACAGGCAGCATCTCTGGATCGAAGGAATGGGCGACGTTTTGGGTGGAGACCCTTCTTCAGATGGTGCTGGTGCTTGCTGCGAGCGAATAGTGACGGTTGTTAACTGATGCTGATATCTCAGGAGATGTAATCAGAGGGGGAGGATTGTGTGCAACAAAGTGGTACTAGAGCGGGAAAAATGCATAGCACTGTTGCAATGGTGGGTGGGTGGGACAGAGGTTAATCCAGGCAGGTCTCAACCTGAAACGTCACCTATCCATGTTTTCCAGAGATTAAAAAAAAATCTAAGTTGTCTTTATTCAAGTGAAAAATATGTACAATATGCAAAAAATTCTTCCGACATTCTCGGAGGCTGTACATACATTCAATAGTGTTTACACAAATCGCACAGTTTTACCCCATGCCCTTGCCATTCATCTGGCCCCCTGGCGTGAAATTCCATTCCTTACTTAGAGAGGCATTTTCACCATATCTTGCCCCCCAATGTGCAGCAGCAGAAGGGCCCCAGACTGTCGCCCTTCCCCACAGAGTCTTCCCCCCATCCTTTCCAGAGATGCTGCCGAACCTGCTGAGTTACTCCCACCCTTTGTGTCCTAGAAGTCCCTTCCATCTTCACCCGCTATCCCTCCCTCTGGCTTTACATTTCACTGCTCTTCTCTCCATATCTGATACTTTTCGCCTACATCATCGTCTATATCTCTCGTTTCCCTTATCTCTAACCAGCTGAAACGTCACCCATTCCTTCTCTCCAGAGATGTTGCCTGTCCAGCTCAGTTACTCCGGCACTTTTTGTCTATCTTCAGTTTAACTGGCGTCTGCAATTCATTCCTCCAATCTTTGTCTCCTTTTCGTCCCGTTTTGTCCACCCATTTGCCAATCAAACTCCCTCACATGTATCCACCCATCACCTGCTAGGCTTTGTCCGACCTCCACCCTTTTCCCAGCTCAACCACCCCCCCCACACTCCCTGCCCACCAATGCAATCAGTCTGAAGAAGTTTCCCAACCCGAAATGCTACCTCCAGAGATGCTGCCCGGCTCATTGAGTTATTCTAGCATTTTGTGTTTCTTTTGTAAACCAGTGTCTTGTGTATTTCCCATAAAATTCTCACCTGGAAATTAATTTAAAATGATCTCTTATTCATTTTGTTGCTCCTCACAAACCCTGGTGGCCTTGAATTCCATTAGGTGAACTAGGTGGAGTGATTCTCCCTCCTGAATTATCATTATTCACTGACAGATGCAGGAGGCATTGTGGCGCAGGGTAGAGATGCTGCCTTACTGCACCAGAGACCCGGGTTCGATCCTGACTCTGGCTACTGTCGGTACAGAGTTTGTAAGTTCTCCCTGTGACCTGTGTGGGTTTTCTCCGGGATCTTCGGTTTCCTCCCACAATCAAAGATATACAGGTGCGTAGGCTAATTGGCTTGGTATAGTTGTAAATTGTCCCGAGAGTGTGTAGGATAGCGTTAGTGTGCGGGGATCGCTGGTCGGCGTGGACTTGGTGGGCCAAATGGCCTGTTTCTGTTCTGTATTTCTAAACTTAAGTAAAAGATGAGAGGCTGCCATTTAATTCCTTCCTCTTGTAAAGAATACTTGTTGTTCTGTGCACTTGTGCGTTCAGCTCAGATAGAAATTTGGATGAAGTAATCATTTAAACAACAATAGACATTAGACAATAGATGCTGGAGTAGACCATTTGGCCCTTCAAAAGCCAGCACCGCCATTCACTGTGATCATGGCGGATCATCCACAATCAGTACCCCGTTCCAGCCTTCTCCCCATATCCATTGACTACGCTATCTTTAAGAGCTCTATTTAACTCTCTCTTGAAAGCATCCAGCGAATATGGCCTCCAGTGCCTTCTGAGGCAGACAAAGCAAGCGCTGTCTGCGGAGGGCGCTCAGCATCGCCAAGGACTGCTCTCACCCCAACCATGGACTGTTTACCCTCCTACCATCCGGGAGGCGCTACAGGTCTCTCCGTTGCCGAACCAGCAGGTCGAGGAACAGCTTCTTTCCGGCGGCTGTCACTCTACTCAACAACGTACCTCGGTGACTGCCAATCACCACCCCCCCACCCCCCCCCCGGACATTTATTATTTTTTATTCAAATCGTTTGCTATGTCGCTCTTCCAGGGAGATGCTAAATGCATTTCGTTGTCTCTGTACTGTACACTGACAATGACAATTAAAATTGAATCTGAATCTGAATCTGAATTCCACATTCACAACTCTCTGGGTGAGTCACAGTCATACAGCATAGCAACAAGCCCTTCAGCCCATCGATTTCATGCTCACCAACGGACACCCATTCACACCAATCCCAATTTTCATTCTCCCCATAGATTCTACCATCTGCACCACTGTGCCTTGGATCAAAGCCTGTAATTCATTCGTACAGTTTTAAAGGACTGATATTCAGAGATGTTAAAACATTTAATAAATTGATAAATTAATAAATCAAAAAGCAAAATGTTTAACTATTCAAAAAAACATAAAAAGGATAGTTAAAAATACATTACAACACTTAGAATTAATTTAAACTATTTTAGAAATAATTAAAACTTTTATTTAAAGTTTTTTCAAGTAAAATGTTTCAAAGAAAATAACTTATCCATTAGGTCCATTTTGGGAGCGCCACAGCTCCAGGTTTGATCCTGACTGTGCAGTTTGCAAGTTCTCCTCGTGACCTGTGTGGGTTTTCTCCGGGATCTCTGGTTTCCTCCCACACTCCGAAGACGTACAGGTTTGCCTGCTAATTGGCTTAGAAAATTTGTAAATTGTCCCCAGTGTGCGTAGGATAGTGTTAATGTGTGGGGACCGCTGGTTGGTGCGGATTCAGTGGACCAAAGGGCCTGTTTCCGCGCTGTAAACTAAACAAAAAATGATCTATTTTCTCTCTCTCTCTCTGTTTCTCTCTCTCCCTCTGTCTCTCTCTCTGTCTCTCTCTGTCTCTCTGTTTCTCCATCTCTCCCCTCTGTCTCTCCCCCTCTGTTTCTATCTGTCTCTCTCTCTCTCTATCTCTCTATCTCTCTCATTCTCTGTCTCTCTGTCTCTGTCTCTGTGTCTGTCTATCTCTCCATCTCTCTCTCTCTCTCTCTGTCTCTCTATTTCAATTTCAATTAAAAAAACTTTATTTGGCATGATAAAAAAACATTGTTATATTGCCAAAGTATAGAACATGACATGCATATTTGAAATGCATAAGTATAAATACAAGTATATGGTGTATGGATAGGTATGTCCCTGTACATAAACTTGCAATAGGCCTATAGCCCTTTATTGATTGCTACACATTCTTGCAGCTGTAAGCAGTACAACACAATAGCAAGTTTAGCAATTCAATATTAATTTCTTAGTGTTAGTTAATGTTGATTACTGTGTGCGTAAACATGTGCATGTTGGTCATTCACCGTCTCTCAGGCTATGGCATGCTGTTACGTATTGTGCACCAAGATGTGCCGTATTTCCTTCACCAATGATTCTCTCTCTCTGTCTCTTTTTAAAAATAAAATATTTCATTTCCAAGACATTATTCGACAGCAAATGATACAACACATCAAATCATAAACAAAAATAACACTATATCAAATATCATTACATTACAACGTTGCAATCATTGCTCACAATACCCTCAACCCCACACGGTGACCAGCTCCCACGGAAGGCCTTCAGAGTCCGCTATCTCTGTCTCTCTCTCTGTGACTCTCCCTCTCTCTCGCTCTCTCTCTCTCTAAAGGTCCCAAGCGACAGAATTGGCAATGAAGTGAAAGGAATCTCTGTCTCTGACACATCTGACCTGCCACAGTGTTGGTTCCCCAACTTTACACTGGGGAACCCAAGCAAATAAAGGGTTTCCCTTCTGGATTCCATGTGGAATCCAATGGCAAAGCAAGTGCACCTGGCTCCAAAATTTACTTCCAATGGGAATGTCCGGACATTGGCAACAGCTCCCCTTACTCAATGTCAGACAAAATAATTCCAATAAGATACGAACATAAAACAGAGAACAGTGCAGTACATGACCAGGCCCTTCGGCCCACAATGTCTGTGCCGAACATGATATCAAAATAATCTAATCTCCTCTGCCTGTGCCTGATCCATACCACGCCATTCTCTGAATCTGTGGAATTATTAGCCACAGAAGGCTGAGGAGGACAAGTCAGTGGACATTTTTAAGGCAGAGACAGATAGATTCTTGATTAGTACGGGTGTCAGAGGTTATGGAGAGAAGAGAGGAGAATGGGATTAGGAGGGAGAGATAGACCAGCCATGATTGAATGGCGTAGACTAGATGGGCTGAATGGCCTAATTCTATTCCTTTCACTTATGATCTTATGACCTTTCCCTGCATTTCCATGACCCTATCTAAAATTCTTGTCAAATTCTACAGTCATACATTCATAAGTTCATAAATCATAGGAGCAGAATTAGCCCAACTCTGCCATTCAATCATGGCTGATCTATCTTCCCCCTCAATCTCATTCTCCTGCCTTTTCCTCATAACCCTTGACACCCTTACTGATCAAGAAACTGTCAATCTCCACCTTAAATATATCCATTGACTTGGCCTCCACAGCCTTCTGTGGAAATTAATTCCACAGATTCACCACCCCCAGGCTAAAGAAATTCCTCCTCATCTCCTTGCTAAAGGTACGTCCTTTAATTCTGAAGCTGTGCTCTCTGGTCATAGACTCTCCCAAAAGACTCTCCCTCTCTGTGTCCACTCTATCCAGGACTTTCCCTATTCGGTAAGTTTCAACAAGGTCAGAGGTTGGTGAATCTGTGGCATTCAGTGCAGGCCAAGTCAGTGGATATTTTTAAGGCAAGAGATAGATAGATTGTTGATTAGTACAAGTGTTGGAGGTTATGGGGAGAAGGCAGGGGAATGGCGTTAGGGGAAAGAGAGAGATCAGCCATGATTGAATGGCAAAGTAGACTTGATGGGCTGAATGGCCTAATTCTACTGCTATTCCTAATGACCCTATGACCTATGAGGTCCCCACCCCTCTGACAGTAAGTAGCAGGCATGCACCACCACCTTCAGAGGATGTACTTCCTACGGCAGCTGAGGAAGCACAATCTGCCACAGGCAATGATGGTCTAATTCTATACGGCCATCGTAGTGTCTGTCCTCACCTTCTCCATCATGGTCTGGTTTGGCTCAGCCACCAAGCACGACACCTGGACACTGCAGCGAATCGTCCAATCTGTACACTGCAAGGGCCAAGATGCGAGTGGGTAAGATCATCTCTGACCCCTCTCACCCTGGCCACAAGCTCTTTGAATCACTTCCCTCTGGAAGGCAACTGCGAGCTGTCAAAGCTGCCACAGCCAGACATTAAAACAGCTTTTTTCCAAGATTAGTAGCTCTACTCAATAACCAAAAATCTGTAGCCTCCTTTTGCTCTGGTATTTTATTTAATTCACATGATTAGTCAATAATGTTTTATTATTAATGTATCATTCCTAAGTCACTGTATGTCATGCTGTCACTTGTGGGCAGAGCACCAAGGCAAATTCCTTGTATGTGAATACTTGGCCAATAACCTTAGTAATTCATTCATTCATGCATTCATAACAAGAGGATGTATTGTGTGCAGTTTTGGTTTCCAAATTTGAGGAATGACATTCTTGCTATTGAGGCATTACAGCGTAGGTTCACGAGGTTAATTCCCGGGATGGTGGGACTGTCATATGTTGAAAGAATGGAACGCCTATGCTTGTATACACTGGAATTTAGAAGGATGAGAGGGGATCTTATTGAAACATATAAGATCATTAAGGGATTAGTCGCACAAGGGGCAGGAAACATGTTCCCGATGTTGGGGGAGTCCAGAACCAGGACCCACAGTTTAAGAATAAGGGGTTGGCCATTTAGAACGCAGATGAGGAAAAACATTTTCACCCAGAGAGTTGTGAATCTGTGGAATTCTCTGTCTCAGAAGGCAGTGGAGGCCGATTCTCTGGATGCTTTCAAAAGAGAGTTGGGTAGATCTAACTAAAGATATTGGAGTCAAGGTATATGGGGAGAAGGCAGGAACCAGGTACTGATTGTTATGCGGCATCTCTGGAGAGTTAATGCCACAGAGCTTTAGAGCTTTTGAAACATTGAGAAAACAAGGTTGCTTTAAACTGCAAAGGTGGAGGAGGGTTGGAGAAAACACCTCTGCAACTTAGGTAATAAGGTCATCATAACTAAGGAATAGGAGTAGAATTAGTCCATATGGCCCAACAAGTCTAATCCGCCATTCAATCATGGCTGATCTATCTCTCCCTCCTAACCCCATTCTTCTGCCTTCTCCACATAACCTCTGACATCTGTACTAATCAAGAAGCTTAAAACTTTCTCTTTTCCCAGAACAAGGGGTCACAGTTTAAGGAGAAGGGAGAAGTCTTTTAGGACCGAGATGAGAAAATCATTTTTTATACAGAGAGTGGTGAATATGTGGAATTCTCTGCCAGTTAATTGGCTATATTTAAGAGGGAGTTAGATGTGGCCCTTGTGGCTAAAGGGATCAGGGGGTATGGAGAGAAGGCAGGTACAGGATACTGAGTTGGATGATCAGCCATGGTCACAGTGAATGGCGGTGCTGACTCGAAGGGCCGAAAGGCCTACTCCACTGACTCCTATTTTCCCACTGTAAAAACCTTGCCCTGCGCATCTCCTTTAAACGTTGCCCTCCCACCTTAAAGCTCTGCCATTTAGTCTTGTTGAATACAGTGTGTTGAATGGTGATGCCCCATAATTATGACACTCTCAGGAGGCAGGGAGGTGGGTCCCACAGACTCCCCTTCTGCCTTGCTCTACCTGCAGTCTCTCAGCTGCTGATTCTCCCTCCCTCGCTCTGCAGGGAATGCTAATGTTGTCGCCTCTTTCTGCCTTCACCTCTTCACCGCACAATCCCTCAAACACTGAGAGCAGTGAAGTGACTGAAATCTCTGCCCAATCTCAGGTCAACAAAGTGGAGCGTTAGTGCTTCACTGATACAGAAGTGTTTTCAGCTTTCAATGATTAATACCTTTGAAATCTCGTAACAGCAAACATGAAAAACTATCAATTTATATTCCCATCAACAGATTCCGGAGAAAATCTGATGCCAGAAAAAATAATATCTGGTATTCTACTTGGTGGCATGTTTCATGAGATGTCACTGGTATTTTTTCCTATTTGCACCCTTAAGTAGGCAGACAAGATTGGGATATTGGAATGTTTAAGAAAGGACTGCAGATGCTGGAAAAATTGAAAGTAGACAAAAATGCTGGAGAAACTCAGCGGGTGAGGCAGCATCTATGGAGCAAAGGAATAGGCGATGTTTCGGGTCGAGACCCTTCTTCAGATAGGAGGAGAACTCCTTCAAAGTCGACATACCTTGAGGAGATTTTGCAGTGGAGTAGCGTTTGGGCAGCACAGTGTCATGTGTCATGGGTTATGGGGAGAAGGCAGGGGGTGGAAGATTGCAACCTTCACGTGGTCCACCATGTTTCGACGAATGCAATCAACTCGACGTGCACAAACGGAAGATCAAATAGAACAAGTTGTCCAACAACTTTAGGCTGTGCATGCCACACGAAAGAAGAAGAAGGGAGAAGGCAGGAGAATGGGTTTGAGAGAGAAAGATAGATCAGCCACGATTGAATGGCAGAGTAGGTTTGATGGGCCGGATGGCCTAATCCTGTTCCTAGAACCTATGAACTTACGAACATGTAGTAGATCTACTGCCTCACAGCTCCAGTGCCCCAATCCTGACATCGAGTTCTGTCTGTATGGAGTTTCCATGTTCTCCCTGTTACTGGGATTCAAGAACCAGAGGACATAGATTTAAGGTGAGTAGGTAGGGTTAAGGTAGGATGCTTCAGTTGCTTAATTACAGGCGGGAAGAAATTGTCCCTGGATCTGGAGGATTCAGTGTGCCTTCACACATCTATACATGTATACAGGAATCTCATGTAGAATGGGTGGTAAAGAAAGCTTTTGGTGTGCTGGCCTTTATAAATCAGAGCATTGAGTATAGAAGTTGGGATGCAATGTTAAAATTGTACAAGGCATTGGTGAGGCCAATTCTGGAGTATGGTGTACAATTTTGGTCGCCTAATTATAGGAAGAATGTCAACAAAATAGAGAGAGTACAGAGGAGATTTACTAGAATGTTGCCTGGGTTTCAGCAACTAAGTTACAGAGAAAGGTTGAACAAGTTAGGTCTTTATTCTTTGGAGCGCAGAAGGTTAAGGGGGGACTTGATAGAGGTTTTTAAAATGATGAGAGGGATAGACAGAGTTGACGTGGAAAAGCTTTTCCCACTGAGAGTAGGGAAGATTCAAACAAGGGGACATGACTTGAGAATTAAGGGACTGAAGTTTAGGGGTAACATGAGGGGGAACTTCTTTATTCAGAGAGTGGTGGCTGTGTGGAATGAGCTTCCAGTGAAGGTGGTGGAGGCAGATTCGTTTTTATCATTTAAAAATAAATTGGATAGTTATATGGACGGGAAGGGAATGGAAGGTTATGGTCTGAGCGCAGGTATATGGGACTAGGGGAGAATATGTGTTCGGCATGGACTAGAAGGGTCGAGATGGCCTGTTTCCATGCTGTAATTGTTATATGGTTTATATGGTTATACCTTTTGCCCGATGGGAGAGGGGAGAAGAGGGGAGTGCAACTCATCTTTGATTATACTGCTGGCCTTGCCGAGGCATCATGAGGTGTAAATGGAGTCAATGGAAAGGGAGGTTGTCTGGTCTGTATGATGGTCTGGGCTGCGTCCACAATTCACTGCAATTTCTCGCGGTCTTGGACGGAGCTGTTCCCACACAATGTCCTGATAAAATGCTTTCTACGGCACATCTGTAGAAGTTGGTGAGAGTTGTTGGGGACATGCCAAACTTCCCAAACCTTCTAATGAAGCGGAGGTGTTGCCGTGCTTTCTTGCCCATTGCTTCAATATTAAATGCAAAATTAAATGCAGATGAAGTGTCAGGATCAGAACTAGTTTTCTTTCAAAGATTCTAATGGAACAGATACAAATTGCTGGCTTTTTCTTTGACCATTTCAGACATTGGCTTTTGCGATTTTTATTAAGTGCTTCACCCTTGCTGTCAGGCCTATGTGTCTGTGTTGGAGTCACACGTGTGGGTGGCCTCTTGTCAGAACCTGTTGAGAATGTTTTTCACGGTTTAAATTTCCTTTGTGTTCAGGTGGTCTAACTTCAACCAGAGAGAGAAGTAAACACAGAGGCAAGATTCAGCCGTTTGCTCTGTCAAACTTGCTCTGATATTCTCAGCATCGTAGCTCACTCACCTTATCCTTGTCCAGTGATATAATCTCAATTATCCCAATGTGCACAGACCTTCTGAAGAGGAGAATTCAATGTAGTTTTGTGAAAAAATACCGCCATGGTTCCGTCCTACAACTAGCCTGTTTATAATTTATCTGAAGGAGGGTCCCAACCTGAATCATCTATTCAACTCGATGTTTCAATGGTTCAATGATTCAACAATTTATTGTCACATGTACCAGGTACAGTTAAATGCTTTGTTCTGCATACAACCCGGTAAAATCTTATCGCTGACCCCTTTAGAGCAGAACGGGTGGCAAGGATTATGGGGAAAAGGCAGGAAAATGGGATTAGGAGGCAGAGATCAGCCATGATTGAATAAAAACATAGAAACATAGAAAATAGGTGCAGGAGTAGGCCATTCAGCCCTTCGAGCCTGCAACGCTATTCAATATGATCATGGCTGATCATCCAACTCAGTATCCTGTACCTGCCTTCTCTCCATACCCCCTGATCCCTTTAGCTACAAGGGCCACATCCAACTCCCTCTTAAATATAGCCAATGAACTGTCCTCAACTACCTTCTGTGGCAGAGAATTTCACAGATTCACCACTCTCCGTGTGAATTTTTTTTTCTCATCTCGGCCCTAAAAGACTTCCCCCTTATCCTTAAACTGTGACCCCTTGTTTAGGACTTCCCCAACATCGGGAACAATGGCGGAGTAGACTTGATGGGACGAATGGCCTAATTCTACTCCTATAACTTGTGAACTTGTATGGGTGTCAGGGGTTATGGGGAGAAGGCAGGAGAATGGGGTTAGGTGAGAGAGATAGACCAGCCATGATTGAATGTCGGAATAGACTTTATGGGCTGAATGGCCTAATTCTGCTCCTATTACTTATGACCTTATGCCCTTAAGTTCTCAGGAGCTTGCATCGGATATAGACCTTTGAGGAAGCACTTGGTGGGCCGAAGGGTCCATTTTAGTTTGATTGATTATTAGTTTAGTTTATTATTGTCAAGTGTACCGAGGGACAGTGAAAAGCATTTCTGTGGCGTGCTATCCAGTCAGCGAAAAGACTCCAATCAAGCCGTCCACAGTGAACAGATACAGGATAATGGTTTTATTATTGCAATTGATGGTGATTGCAGTTAATGCAAGATAAAGTCCAGTGAAATCTGATTAAAAATAGTTCAAAGGTCTCCTTTGAGGTAGATGGGAGGTAGGGTCACTCTCTAGATGGTGAGAGGTATGGTTCAGTTGCCTGATAACAGCAACTTCCATGCTGCCCATCCGTTACATGTTCCACGCTGTACACAGGTATCGTCACGTATTGGCACCAACAAAGTTACAAAGGTTCGCCAAACATTCCTCGTTACTGCCCGCCGCTGCTCCCCCTTCATTCCCGGCAGCAGCCCCACCTGTCCACGTCCACCAGACTCGCTGCCTGAGCCGCTGGGTTAAGGGCCTGTCCCACGAGCATGCGACTGCATGCGGCAAGCGTGACCAAACCGGAAGCGGGGGCCATGCGGAGGTCGAGTGATCCCGTAAGACTTGACGTGAAGTTCGGGCGAATTCCGCGGGAAGTTTGCGCGTGACGTACACAGTCAAGACGCTGCGTACGGCATCGAGATGGTGCGTATGCCCGTCGAGGCAGTGCGTACGGCGTCGAGGGCGGCTGCGGGCCAGCAGGCTGTTGCCGCGCGGACGTTTTGAACACGGTCAGTTTTTCGGAGCCCCGCGCGATGTCGGGACCAGCTCCGCACAACTCCAGCTCCGGCGATCGAAGTAGGACCGGCCCCGCGAGGCCGTATGGCTCAAGCGACCACGTTAGGTCGCGCTTGCTGCATGCAGTCGCATGCTCGTGGGACAGGCCCTTTACTCCAGCACTCTGTGTTTTTCCTTTTGGAAGACAGTACCTGTAGTTCCTTGTATCTACTTCACGAAAATTTGCACTTGAATCTCTCATCTGAGGGAATAATTTCATTAACACAGTAAAACCGCAGCCATCCGCAGTCACGTTGTTTAAAGATCCCAACGGCATGGTGTCTGGCTCAATGGGCCCCTGGTCCCACATTCCCTTTAAACTCTCCGAGACCCCACTCCCACCATCATAGTCATAGGGTGATAGTCACACAGCATGGAAACAGGCCCTTGTGTAGGAAGGAACTGCAGATGCTGATTTAAACCGAAGATAGACACAAAAAGCTGGAGTAATCCAGTGGGACAGGCAACATCTCTGGTGAGAAGGAATGGGTGACATTTTGGGCCGAGACCCTTTTTCTTCTTGGGGATGATCAGCCATGATCTCATTGAATGGCGGTGCTGGCTAGGGGCCGAATGGCCTACTCCTGCACCTATTGTCTGTTGTGTATTCAGCGTCTATCTATGGAATTGCTTCTATTTTGGGTCTATCCATTTTGCGTCTATCTATGGAAACAGGCCTTTCGGCCCAACTTGCCCATTCTGACCAAAATGCTTCATCTATTGTATGCTGGTCCCTCCTACCCACATTTGGCCCATATCCCTCAAAACCTTTCCTATCCAACGTCTTTTAAATGGTGGTACCTGCTTCAACTACCTCCTCTGACAGCTCTTTTAATATACCCACCTCCCTGAGTGATAAAGTCGCCCCTCAGGTTTCTATTAAATCTTTTCCCTCTCACCTTAGACCAATATCTTCTGGTTCTTTATTCCCCAACTCTGGGCAAAAGACCCTGCGCATTCACCCTATATATTCACCTCATGATTTTGTAAAATCACTGCTCAGCCTTCTGCACTCCGAGAAATCAATTCTAGCCTGCCCAACCCTTCCAAATAGCTCAGTCCCTCAAGTCCTGGTAACATCCTCATGAACCTTCTCTGCACTCTTTCCAGCTTAACGACATCCTTCCTCCAGCAGGGCGATGAAAACTGAACACAATATTAAATCACCAGGTCCCCTTTTAAATCACCGGGGTCTCATTCGCACCTTTCCTCTCAACTCACTCGGCCTCTGTTCCACATTCCTTTTAAGCTCGCCCATTCCAATGCTCCCTTTGAATTCACTAGTGCACCATTCCCACGCTCCTTTCAAACTTAAATCACCAGGGCCACATTCCCACATTTCCTTTCAAACCCACAGCTTTGTTTCCTGTCCTTCCTTTTAACTCATCTGATTTATTCAGAAAATATCACACCACTGGGTAACATCTGAAAATAAAGTGACTTTAAAGTGTGTCGTTGCAATAGCAGGATGAATGTGTAATAATCTGGAAATATCGATGTGTAGGAAGGAACTGCAGATGCTGGTTTACACCAAAGATGGACACAAATTGCTGGAGTAACTCAGCGGGCCAGGCAGCATCTCTGGAGAAAATAAATAGACAATAGGTGCAGGAGTAGGCTATTCGGCCCATTGAACCAGCACTGCCATTCACTTTGATCATGGCTGATCATCCACAATCAGTACCTCGTTTCTGCCTTCTCCCCATATCCCCTGACTCTGCTATCTTTAAGAGCTTTATCTAACTCTCTCTTGAAAGCATCTGGAGAATTGGCCTCCACTGCCCTCTGAGGCAGAGAATTCCACAGATTCACAACTCTCGGGGTGAAAAAGTTTTTCCTCATCTCCGTTCTAAATGGCCTACCCCTTATTCTTAAACCTTAGCCCCTGGTTCTATACTCCGGGTCTTTCGGGTCGGAGGCTGAAGTCTATAATCTGAAGAAGGGTTCCAACCCGAAACGTCACCCATCCTTTTTCTCCAGAGATGCTGCCTGACCTGCTGAGTTACTCCAGATATTTGTACAACACGAAAATACTGGAGGAACTCAATGGGTCAGGCAGCATCTGGGGAGGAAGTGGGCAGGTGATGTTATGGTTCAGGACCCTTCTTCGGACCCAACCCAAAATATCACTGAAGAAGGGTTTCGGCCCGGAACGTTGCCTATTTCGTTTGCTCCATAGATGCTGCTGCTGAGTTTCTCCAGCTTTTTTGTGTACCTCCAAAACATCAATGCCCATTCTCTCCGCAGATACTGCCTGACCCGCCGAGTTCATCAAACACTTTTTTTTTGTTCAAGTTTGCACCACCCGCAGTTTCTTGCTTCTCCATCATTAGAAGAGGGATGAGGGGAGGACCTCAGGGAAATTTACCAAATAGTGAATGGCCTGGATTGAGTGAATGTGGAGAGGATGTTTCCACTAGTGGTAGAGTCTAGGATCACAGGCCATAGCCTCAGAATAAAAGAGACCTAAGGAGATGGGGAAGAATTTCTTGAGTCAGAGGGGGGTGAATCTGTGGAATTCATTGCCACAAAAGGCGGAGATTAGAAACATAGAAAATAGGTGCAGGAGGAGGAGGCCATTCGGCCCTTCGAGCCAGCACCGCCATTCATTGTGATAATGGCTGATCATCCCGAATCAATAACCCGTGCCTGCCTTCTCCCCATATCCCTTGACTCCACTAGCCCCTAGAGCTCTATCAAACTCTCTCTTAAATCCATCCAGTGATTTGGCCTCCACTGCCCTCTGTGGCAGGGAATTCCGCAAATTCACAAGTCTCTGGGGGTTGAAAAAGGTTTTGCTCACCTCGGTCTTAAATGGCCTCCCCTTTATTCTAAGACTTAGATTCTTGATTAGTGCGGGTGACGGGGTGTTATGGGGCGAAGGGAGGATTGAGGCAGGGGTTGAGAGGGAAAGTAGATCAGCCAGGATTAAATGGCAGAGTAGATTTGATGGGCCGAATGGCCTAATTCTGCTCCTATCACTTATGAAAAGGTATCTTTAGTGAACAATCTAACCATTGCTTCTGGAATGTATTTCTCCACCTCCTCAGCAAACCACCTTTAATCTACAAAACAATCTCCATCGCCTGCTTTGCCTGGATTTTTGAAATTTCAAAAAGAGTTGGGAGAGTTAATCAATTCTAACATTTCTCGATGTCATTCCAATTTACAGTTTTCTGAGAGGATGTCGTGGCTTGCAGTTGTTGCATCTCGCTTGCTGAAGATTCTAATTTCCTTTCCTCCATCGACATGTGGGTTTTCACAGCTTCTCCAGGCAACTGTGAATGACGGAGTCTGCCGTCTTGTTTATTCAGTTTGGCCAGGTTGAAAGCGTGCAGAGTCGCTAACCATTTGCAAGTTGCGACTTGGCTGATCAACACGAAGGAATGGTGTGCGGAGAGAGATGATAAGTCATCAAGCACTTGTGAAGGAGCGGGAGCCAATAGAGTCTATCACGTCTGCACACTGTATGTAAGTTCATAAGTGATAGGAGTAGAATTAGGCCATTCAGCCCATCGTATACTCTGCCATTCAATCGTGGCAGAATTATCTCCCCCACCTAACCCCATTCTCCTGCCTTATCACCAAAACCCCTGACACCCGTACCAATCAAGAATCTATCTATCTCTGCCTTAAACATATCCATTAACTTGGCCTCCACAGCCTTCAGTGGCAATGAACTCCACAGATCCACCACCCTTTGACTAAAGAAATTCCTCCTCATTTCCTTCTTAATGGAAGGTTCTTTAATTCTGAGGCTGTGACCTCTCATCCTAGACTCTCCCACTAGTGGAAACAACACATCCACTCTATCTAGGCTGTGTGTGCTACACAGCCTTAACCCACCTCCCAGCATTAGACTCATACACATTTAGATCATAGCTCTTAAGATTCGCGTATATCTTCCGAGTGATTTCTGACTCTACTACCATCTTGGGCAGTGAATTCCTGCCCAGCCTTTAGATGCTTTTCTTTACTTTAGAGGTACTGTATGGAAGCTGGCCCACCGAGTCCGCGCCGACCAGCGATCACCCCGTACACGAGCACTATCCCACACATGAGGGACAATTTACAATTAACCTACAAACCTGCACGTTTGCACAGGGAGTGTGGGAGGAAACCAGAGCACCCGGAGAAACCCATGCGGTCACAAGGTGAATGTACAAACTCCATACAGATAGCACCTGGGTCTCTGGAGCTGGAAGGCAGCAACTCTAATGAAGTGCCACGTTGCCAACCCATTTACAGAAGCCAAATCGGATTGATTTTGATTAACATCTAGGATTAATTTTATTTTCCTGATTTTTTTTCTCTAATCCTTCTAACAATCACTTGGAATCGACCCTCATGATTTTTGAGTTCCTTTTCCATTTTACTCTACAGAGGCCCCTCGTAATTTTACAACTTTCTCCTCAGCCTTCTGTCGCAAAACAGCTGGTCAACAGTTTTTATGGGAGCTGTAACAGATTGCTATGGAAAGAAGATGTTTATGTTATTGGACTAGTCATCTGGACTACGAAACTGAGCCAGGTTAAAAAGCATGTGCGGTACTAAGCAGTTGTAAATGCTGAATTAATAGTAACACCAATCAGTGTTAGGAACAGCTGAGGCAAATAAAATTACCGAAAAACTGGCAAGAAATACTTAGAAGATAGAAACATAGAAACATAGAAAATAGGTGCAGTAGGCCATTCGGCCCTTCGAGCCTGCACCGCCATTCAATATGATCATGGCTGATCATCCAACTCAGTATCCTGTTCCTGCCTTCTCTCCATACCCCTGATCTCTTTAGCCACAAGGGCCACATCTAACTCCCTCTGAAATATAGCCACTGAAGTGGCCTCAACTACCTTCTGCGGCAGAGAATTCCAGAGATTCACCACTCTCTGTGTGAAAAAAAGTTTTCCTCATCTCGGTCCTAAAAGATTTCCCCCTTATCCTTAAACTATGACCCCTTGTTCTGGACTTCCCCATAGTCACAATATGCTGGAGTAACTCATTGGCATAGAAGTAATGGGTAATATTTAGGGTCCAGATCTTTCTTCAGACTAAGGCTCTGTGCTGGGACCGCAGCTATTTACAATATAATTCAATAATTTAGATGAATGGATTCAAAGTAACATTAGCAAATTTGCAGTTGACACAAAGCTGGGTGGCAGTGTGAACTGTGAGGAGGATGCTATGAGAATGCAAGGTGACTTGGACAGGTTGGGTGAGTGGGCAGATGCATGGCAGATGCAGTTTAATGTGGATACATTTGAGGTTACTGGCAGGAAAAACAAGAAGGCAGATTATTATCTAAATGGTGTCAAGTTAGGAAAAGGGGAAGTACAACGGGATCTGGGGGTCCTTGTTCATCAGTCAATTAAAGTAAGTATGCAGGTACAGCAGGCAGTGAAGAAAGCGAATGGCACGTTGGCCTTCATAACAAGAGGAGTTAAGTATAGGAGCAAAGAGGTCCTTCCGCAGTTGTACAGGGCCCTAGTGAGACCACACCTGGAGTATTGTGTTCAGTTTTGGTCCCCTAATTTGAGGAAGGACATTCTTGCTATTGAGGGAGTGCAGCATAGGTTTACAAGGTTAATTCCCGGGATGGCATTGGTCTGATTGGCTGAATAGCCTCCTTCAATATCCTAACATTATATTTATCAAAAACTGCATGTTGTGTGTACTCAGGTGTGTGCCAGAGTTGAATGAGCTACTCACGGACTATCTTTGGTCGGACTTTACTGGACATTATCTTGCACGAAACATTATTCATGTTATTCCCTTCACCATGCACCTGCACATTGGGGACGGCTTGGCTGTAATCAAATATAGTCTTTACACTGACTGGTTAGCATGCAACAAAAGCTTTTGACTGTACCTCGGTACATGTGACAATAAACAAAACTCAAATCAACAACTGTTCCATCCAATATAGCGGCTAGTACAAATTGCATGTCAAAATGTGTGTGTACTTCACCCGGAAAATTGGCACCCATGTCCTACAAGCAGCGGGGTATGCCGAGCCCAATTTCCTCATCACAGAGTCCAGGGAACCGCACCACGGAAACCTTGGGTGGGGCGCAAAGTCTCCAGAGGTTTCCGTTCAGGTTTCCAACGGCAGATCAAAGAAGATGGTGGTTAGGGAAATAGAAATTGTGTGGAAACAGGAGGAATCACAGAGGCACAGCGAAGCGTGTTGCAGAACAAGGAACTGCAGGTGCTGGTTTACCAAGGAAAGATACAAAATGCTGGAGTAACTCAGTGCGTCAAGGGTCCTGACTCAGAAACGTCACCTATCCATGTTCTCCAGGGATGCTGCCTGACCCGCTGAGTTACTCCAGCATTTTGTGTCTTCCCTTCCTCATCACAGACCTGAGTTCAAGCCAGCCATGTTTAAACTGTCGAGTGAAATGGGCCTGAGAAGCACAATAGCCTGTTCTTGTTCCTAAGATTGCCACAAAATGCAGGAGTAACTGAGTGGGACAGGCAGCGTCTCTGGAGAGAAGGAATGGGTGATGTTTTGGGTCGAGACCCTTCTTCAGACTGAGAGTCAGAGGAGACGAAGTCTCGAGATATCATTCTATGTAATGACTCCCTAGCTCTTCCCTTATAGCAGAGATTGTTATCGTTACTTTTCATGGAAGGTGAATCAACTTTCCTTTCCAATTGGCAGATGCTATCAAGTTTTCAATTAAATTGAATAATCACACACACACACACACACAAAGTAAACATCTAGGAGTTGCCAGCGCATGTCATTAAAATGCTTCTGTGGTTGCACGCAGATTCCATGCTTGAATCAAGGTAAAAATTTGGCAGTGTATTTTAATGGCAGTTCATGTTTGAAATATTTATGAGCCATCCTAATGTTGTTATCATCCACGTGATTGAGTTTTGACAGCTGTTTGCTTTATTCATGTATCGTGAAGAGTGAGCCACTTTCAAGGGGAATTTGGAGGCAATCAATAAATAAATATTACCAGCATGGAGGTGGTGTTTTTTTCCTGCATCTGAGATTTCACAGCAAACACACACTGAATTAGCTTGTGCAAAGCATCACTAGAATGAGCAACGTTCCCACCGACACCTAATTCAAAGATATCACGGTACTTTGCTGTATGTCAGTTTTAATCGATTTACAACAAACTCGGTATACGACCTAGACGCAAGGAACTGCAGATGCTGGTTTACAAAAAAAAAAAAAGCATAAAGTGCTGGAGTAACTCAGTGGCTCAGGCAGCATCTCTGGAACTCATGGACAGGCAACATTTCAGGTCGGGACTTTTCGTCTGAAGAAAGGTTGTTTAAGAAGGAATTGCAGATGCTGGAAAATCGAAGGTACACAAAAATGCTGGAGAAACTCATCGGGTGCAGCAGCATCTATGGAGCGAAGGAGATAGGCAACATTGCCTATCTTCTTCGCTCCATAGATGCTGCTGCACCCGCTGAGTTTCCCCAGCATTTCTGTGTACCTGAAGATTGAATTGTTATTGATTTAGTACTATTTTTGTCCTTCGGCTCACACTCGATTTGAGTTAATGATAATATGGTTCAATCAATTATGATAATTTTCTTACTTGACTGCTTGGCCAACTCCCACTCACCCACTTGCCCCCCTTGAAGGTCTTTACACTTTGTCACCTCATGGATGAGTTCTGATATTACGTATAGGGACATTGTATGAACTGCGAAGACTTGTACTTTGTTTATTTATTATTCCACATTTCCACCCTACATGTTACATATATGTCCATAGTGCAACACATTAAACTTTAACCCCAATATCCCCTCATGTGTATCACCCATATGAATGTAGCATAATTATTGATTTACTTATTTTTGGTTAGTTTTGTCCATTAGCAGTTGAGTTAATTAATGAAATGTTCCTTGGGGAATATGTGTAAATCCATTACTAATCACCTTATAAAATCCAGGTGTTTATTACAACCAAGGCTAGGTTGTGAACAGTGGATAGCGTGGATGTGGAGAGGATATTTCCACCCGTGGGAGAGTCTAGAACCAGAGGCCACAGCCTCAGAATAAAAGGACACATACCTTTTGGAAGGCGAGGAGGAATTTCTTTAGTCGGAGGGTGGTGAATCGGTGAAATTCATTGCCACAGAGGGCTGTGGAGGTCAAGTCAATTAATATTTTTAATGCAGAGATTGATAGATTCTTGTGTAGGAGGGAACTGCAGATGCTGGTTTATACCGGAGGTAGATGCAAAAAGCTGGAGTGACTCAGTGGGTCAGGCAGCATCTCTGGAGAAAAGGAATAGGTGACGTTTCGGGTCGAGACCCTTCTTCAGACTGAGAATCAGTTGATTAGTACAGGTGTCGGGGGTTATGAGGAGAAGGCAGGTCAATAGGGTTGAAAGGAAAAGATAGATCAGCCATGATTGAATGAAGGAGTAGACCTGATGGGCTGAATGGCCTAAATCTGCTCCTATCACTTACGAACATATGAACTTAAGGATAACATTAACATTTTTTTTAAAACCGACCACCGACATCTATACAAAACTAAAACACTGATTCCGGTTTGCGGAGATTTTCTATTTGCACATAAACGGTATGCGATAGCGCTATGATTTTTCGCCAGGTTATTCACCGTTCCCCCGTGCAGCAAGTGCAACAAGTTTCGTTCTGATCGGTGGCATATTGTAAAAGTTATTGAGGTTTAAAAATCTTAAAAACGCGCGTGTGCAGATTCCCTCAGTCAGCGCCACGCAGATTGGTCATTTCTCCTGTCAGTCAATGCCACGGCCGGGATGGCGACGCCCCTTCCTGCCCCACTGGCCTGTCCCGCCTCATTCGCAAACTACTCTCTCCCATCCACACAGTAACTTGTCTATCATCTCTGGTGGCCTCGGCCCTGTCTCTCTCTCCCCCATCACTCACCCCTCTTCCCCACCTGCCCGCTGTGGCAATGGAGGTCATATCTTCCCATTCTCCCTGGTCTGTCTCCTCCTCCGCTGCCATTGCGGTAACTCACCCTCACGGCCTTCTCGGAGGAGATCTTCTCCACCAGCTCATCGAAACTCATGGTGCCCACTGTGACGAACTCTCACTCCATCCCCCTCTGTGGCCCAGCGGCGGCAGCGAGCTGGCAGGGGGGTGGGCAGGGCGGGGATGGGCCGAGTGGCAGCAGCGGGCGGTCAGACTGGACGGAGATGGATCGAGTAGTGGCTGAGCCGGAGTGGGGAGAGGGAGTGAGGGAGGGAGACTCAGGTTGCAGGGTAGCTGAGCAGTTTGCGCGGAGTTTCAGTAACTCACACACACACACACACACACACACACAATGCAAACTGGTCCAATCGTGAAGTCAACGGGATCTAAACAGTTAACAATGAATGACCTGTGGAGGAAGGAACTGCAGATGCTGCTTTTTATGGAGGGAGGGATGGTGGGAGGAAGGTGGTGACTGAGGGTAGGGGAAAGGACAAGGAGGGAGAGGTGAGGGGGGGATGAGGAGTGGGGAAAGATCCTGGGGAGGTGAGGAGATTGAGGGGGAGAGGAAGGGGTAGGGAGGGAGAGGGGGAAAGTGAGGGAGGTGAGTAGAGTGGGATAGGAGGGTGAATAGAGGGAGATGAGGAGGAGGGGAGTGGAGGAGGGGGGGGGGGGGAATAGGAGGGGAGAGCAGTGGGGGAGGTCAGGAGGAATAGTGGGGGGGATAGGGGGAGGTGAGGAGTGGGGGATAGAGGGATAGAAGCAGAGGAGTTATGGAAGGAGGGAGTGTGACTGAGTGTAGGGGAACGGATAGGGAGGGAGAGGCTAGGGAGGGCTGAGGGAGGGAAGGAGGAAAGATGAGGGAGGTTGAAGAGGGGTGCTGGGGAATGAGGGGAAATGAGCCGCCCCTGCGCAGTTGGGGGCTATGCGTGAGTGGTGGAACATTGCATTGGGGAATGGGTGAGTGGTGGAATATTACATTGGGGAACGGGTTGCATTGGGGGACCAGGTCTCCCGAGTGACAGGAACACAACTGGTCCCACTTAGTCTAGTAATTATTAAATACCCGTGAATATTAGTGTGCAACATGGAATGGAGGCTTAGGATATCGACACTATTGTCACATGCATGGGTTTATGGTCATGCAGTGGGTGAAAGTTTCAAGTGAGTATTTGATAGAAACATCATGCAGGATAATTTCCGGATGTATACTTGCAGGCACGAACTTTCTTTCCAGGAAAAAAACAGGGACGAGAAACAACATAAAGGTTCGGTTGGCAGAAGTTTATTGCAAATAAAACAGTGGGGATATTGCCAGCACAATTCATAAATCATGAACGCTGGTGAGCAATGTATGTTTTGTGAACCTCACTGATTCACTGTGTTTTGGTTCTGGAATGGAGTCTTGCTTCCAAGTTTATCTTTCTAAATGGGATAATTGGTGTCATGGTTACCGATTCCTGATCAATAAATTCTCTTTCAATTCCAAGGGGGAGATTTGGGAATGGTGGACACTGATGTGATGTCTTTTAAGACAGACAATAGGCGATAGACAACAGGAGTAGGCCATTCGGCCCTTCGAGCGAGCACCGCCATGCACTGTGATCATGGCTGATCATCCACATTCGGTACCCCGTTCCCGACTTCTCCCCATCTAACTCCCTCTTGAAAGCATCTGGAGAATCGGCCTCCACTGCCTTCAGAGGCAGAGAATTCCACAGATTCACAACACTCTGGGTGAAAAAGTTTGTCCTCATCTCCGTTCTAAATGGCCTACCACTTATTCTTAAACTGTGGCCCCTGGTTCTGGACTCCCCCAACATCGTGAACATGTCCAATCCCTTACTATTTTTATAATTTTCAATAAGATCTCCCCTCATCCTTCTAAATTCCAGTGTATACAAGCCCAGCCGCTCCATTCTATCAACATATGACAGTCCCGCCATCCCAGGAATCAACCTCGTGAATCTATGCTGCACTCCCTCAATAGCAAGAATGCCCTTCCTCAAATTTGGAGACCAAAACTGCACACAATACTCCAGGTGTGCAGTTTTGATGAGACGTGGACGGACTTAACATCGGAGCCGATCTCTTCCCTGGGATCGCTCCAACCTGCGGGCTTGTAATCTCGGGAGAGGCTAGTCGGGAAGTTCCAATGTCGCGGAAGGTTCGACCAGCCCCGAGTTGGGATTCCCATGGATTTGAAACTCTGCAGGATACATCCACTGAGGTCGGATTATTATAGTCGGAAGGAACTCCAGATGCTGGTTTTAAATCGAAGGCAGTCACAAAATGCTGGAGTAACTCAGCGGGACAGGCGACATCTCTGGAGAGAAGGAATAGGTGACATTTCGGGTCTAGACCCTTGTTCAGACTCAACCCGAAATGTTGAGACCCTTCTTCATACTGTCTGAGGAAGGATCTCGACCCGAAACGTCACCCATTCCTTCACTCCAGAGATGCTGCCTGTCCCGCTGAGTTACTCCAGCATTTTGTGTCTGTCGTCCGTCAATTTATTTCATTTATTTGACCCTTTGCAACATTTTCTGCCTTTCAGAAGAGCTGGGGTGGACAACAGGAGATCCTCGGAGAAACAGGTGGGCAAGGTCTACAAGAACGTGCTCCATAAATCAGAATGTTAACGATATAAAACTTGAAATATAATATCTGATCCCTGACATAAGAATGAAATTAGTGATATGGTGGCATCATCGAAGACAGGGTCAGGAGTGAAATTTACAATGGGTAAAAAAAATGGCAGCGACAAGGAACTGCAGATGCTGGTTTACGAGTTAAAAAAAAACCTCCACGGCCTGCAGTGGCAAAAATAATTCCACAGGTTCACCGGCCTCTGGCTAAAGGATTGGTGTAAATAGGCTGATGATGGTTGGTGCAGGCTGGTGGAACGAGAGGTTTGCCTGCTGTGACTCGGTGACTCCAACTAACAGAACGGCGCATGGAGAGGAGAGAATTGGGCTAATTAAATCTTGAGGTGATGAAAGGCACGGGTAGATGTTTCCCTGGCAGCAGGGCTGAGGCAGGAGTGGACGCAGAGGGGAATTTCAGAAGTACAAGTCAGTGCTTTGGTGATGGGGGAACGACTCCGAATGATAGACCTAATGTGCACACGTGCACACGGTATAAGGGGCGTGTGTCCAGATGCAATGTGCCTCCTGGGTACTGCAGACATTGAAGGTCAGATGGGTTGGCAACCTCCATCTGCATAGCAATCTGTCCAGGTTTTTTTTAATGAGACTGGAACGTGAGATTGTGCCTGTGAGATTCATGTCAAAAATTGTGTGAAGATCTTCTTGATAAATTAGCAGAACATGATTACATAAACCCTGAGCATGTCGAGCATATCGAGGGATAGTCCTTATCTGGACTACTCTCTCATTAGTTTGGTTCAGCACAGAAACAGGCCCTTCGGCCCATCGAGTCCGCACCGACCTGCACAGTAACACTCTCCTACACACAATAAGGGGCAACTTACATTCATAACAAGCCAGTTAACCTACAAACCTGTACGTCTTTGGAGTATGCGAGGAAACCGAGGATCTCGAAGCAAACCTACGCAGGTCACCGGGAGAACATGCAAACTCCGTACAGACAGCACCTAAAGTTAAGGTCACAATTCTTAAATGTTTGGATAGTACCTCAACTACCTCCTCTGGCTGCTTGATCCATACACCCACCATCCTTTGTGTAAAAATGTTACCCCTCAGATTCCTATTAAATCTTTTTCCATTCACCCTAAACCTGAGTCCTCTGGTCCTCGATTCACCTGCTCTGGGCAAGAGACTCTGTGCATCTACCCGATCTATTCGTCTCATGATTTTATACACCTCTATAAGAGGTTCAAGTTCTACACAAAACTAATATCAACTATCAACTATGCACTGAGTTTGGTTGGAGTAAGGACTTTGGGCTTTTTTGCACTTGTGTCATGGTTATTCGTTTATTGATGTTTGGTTTATTGCATATTATCTTTGTATATTATGTTCACAGGCCGTTTATGCTGCTTCAAGTAAGAATTTCATAATTCCAATGTCAGCTCATATGACAATTAAATACTCTTAACTCTTTAATTATCTTCCGTAACAAGTTTATTTGTTCTGTTTTCCAGGGTATTCCTTTGCAAACTCCCGAACATGGTGTTAAATTAGGGGTGCTTGTCTGCATGGAGTTTGTACCTTCTCCCCATGACCATGTGGGGCTCCGATTTCTTACAACATGCCACAGCCCAACAGGTTAGTCAAATTCACCGTCAGTAAAATTGTAAAATTATCTCTAGTGTTTAGAGTTTAGAGATACAGCGCGGAAACAGGCCCTTCGGCCCACCGGGTCGGTGCCGACCAGCGATCCCCACACATTAATACCATCCTACACCTACTGGGGACATATATGTGTGTGTTTGTTTGTTCGTAGGTGTGTGTGTAGTACTATTGTTGGCCAGTGCAGGCTCGGTGGTCAGAAGGGCCTATTTCCGGGCTATATCTTTAAACTATAAACTAAACTATAAGCCACATGGTAATAGTATATCTAAAATTATATTAATGTAATATTGCACTGCGCTGTAATTCTGTGGCATTCAGAAGCTGCCTGTGGCTGGCAAGAGGTGTAGAAGCCTAATGCCCCGCACCGTCGGGTTCAGGATCAGCTACATTTCTGCAACCAGCAGGTACTCGAACTGATCTGCACCAAAAGCAGGCTTTTCCCATTGCACTTGTACCTCACTGCACTTATGCATATACTAAACCTGACCTGAAGCTGTGCACTGCAGAGATCGATTTACTGTTGGAGAAAGCTCGGTGGACACATTTCCATCCTCCAGCACTCTGTTAATATCAACCATTTTTCAGATGGATCAGACTTCAAAATCACTCCCAGAAAAATCCAAATCGGAGGTGAAAAGAGGTGAAAAGGAAGTTATGGTGGTAAATGAGATAAATCTTAGGATTAATTAATTATGGCACATCTCCAGGCAAAATAAAGAGAGGATTTGAGTATAGGAGCAAGGAGGTCCTACCGCAGATGTCCAGGGCCCTGCAGAAACCACGCCTTGGAGTATTGTGTGCAGTTTTGGTCTAATTTGAGGAAGCACATTCGTTCTATTGAGGGAGTGCAGCGTATGTCCACCGGGATAATTTCCAGGATGGCGGGACTGACATATGATAAAATAATGGATCGATTTGGCTTATATTCACAGGGATTTAGACGGACGAGAGGTGATCTTATAGAAACATATAAAATTCTTAAGGGATTGGATGCAGGCTAGATGCAGGAATAATGCTCTCGATGTTCGGGGAGTCTAGAACCAAAGATCACAATTTAAGTATAAGGAGTAGGTGAGGTGAGGAAAAACATTTCCACCCAGAGAGCTTCGAATGAGTGGAATTCTCTGCAAAAGAAGGCAGTGGAGGCCAATTCACTGGATGTTAGATATAGCGCTTAGGGCTAAAGGAATTAAGAGAAAGCAAGAACGGGGTACTGATTTTGCATGGTCAGCCATGAACATATTGAAGGTCGGTGCTGGCTCAAAGGGCCGAATGGCCTACTGCAACTATTTTCTACTCCTGCTGTACTATAGGTGTGTCAGCACATTTCTCATGTGGTTCCTTATTACATTTTTGACATTTTGCTTACCTGACATGCTCCGAGATTAAAAGTTAGAACAGATGGTTTTATAATTGAGTTCAATCCGCAAAGCCGGGTTGGTGTCAGTATAATGGGATAATAAAATTAATAACTTTTGAGTAGTTAACGTTGACAAGCTATAAACACCATCACCGGGCTGTTGATAAAGCTCATAAAACCTGCATTAGATGATAAATAAAGCAGAGGCCAGAGTTAGAGTAGGTACCAGCAAGGTTTCTCGAATTTCAATGAGTAGGAAGAAAATAAGATAGGTTTAATTTGTCTTTTATTTGTCAATTTCCAGAGACTTTATGGTTACCTACCTCAGGTGAAAATCTCCAGGGACACACTATGAGGCTTAGCTACATGAACTTCGGATGATGTTGCAGTTTAGATAAGTTTAGTTTAGAGACACACCTTCGGCCCACTAAGTCCGCACCGACCAGCGATCCCTGCACACTAACACTATCCTACACAGTGCTGTATTGCAGCATTGAAGGAATTCTTCACAATCAGAGGTGTTCCTTTTAAGTTGAATTGTATGAGCAAGGCTTGTCCTCTCAAGAGGTTGTAAAAGATCCCAAGGGCAGCATTATAGAAAAGCAGAGGTTTTAGTTTAGTTTAGAAATACTGTGCATAAACAGGCCCTTCAGCTCACCGAGTCTGTGCCGACCAGCAATCCCCGCACACCTACACTATCCAAAACGCTAGGGCCAATTTACAATGTTACCATGTCTATCAAACTACAAACCTGCATGCCTTTGGAGTGTGGGTAGACCCCGGGGCACCTGGAGAAAACCCATGGAAATCATGGGTGAATGTGCAGAAATCCGTACAGACAGCAGTCGTGGTCAGGATCAAACCTAGGTCTCTGTCAATGTAAGCACTACTGTGCTGTCACCATACTATATATTGATTGTATTGTTTGATTGATTGTATTCGATTTATTTTCATTATCTCATAAGAGACAACAAAATGGATTTTCCTTACAATCAAGTAACATAAAATAAATAATAAATAAGTAAAACATGTATTTTTTTAAAAGGCACAAACACAGAAGTCCACGACACAACGCAACCCCACAGTGGCACCAAAGTTGAGGAAGGTACCATAGTCCAGCCAGCCTCCCCGCCACTCTTCCCAGATGTTCACCCGTGGGCGGGGCTCCTGAGCACCCGCAGTCTCCACCATGGGCGGCCCGATGTTCTCGCTGGGATGATGGAACGCCGACGCTGAAACCTCGACGGAGAACATCCTCAGCGGCCCAGACCTCCAGATCAGCCACCTCCCACCGGAGTCCGCGGCTCCCGAAGTCCACAGGCCGAGCAGGGCGGAGTCGCAGGACTCCGCGATGTTGACCAGCGCCGCCCGCGTTGGGAGCTCCGCGAGCCACAGTTCCGCGATGTCGGTGCAGCAGGCCCAGCACCACGGGGCTTCAAACAGCGATCCCCGGTAAGGCATCGCCCGCCCCGTGATGTTTCCAGTGCTGCCCCGCTCAGATTCAGATTCAGATTCAATTGTAATTGTCATTGTCAGTGTACAGTACAGAGACAACGAAATGCCGCTGCTGCTGGAGCTCCGGTCGATCCCGGCAGGAAAGGCCACGCCAATCCAGTAGGTAGGGCCGCTGGGGGGGGGGGGGGGGGGGGGGCGAGGACGCGGATCGAATAATAGTCTCGTCCTCTCCAGGAAGTGACTGAAGGACGGTATCCCCCTCACCGTACCCACTTCCCCCATAAAAGACATTAAAAAACCCCACAAAAAACACACTTCAAACATAACAAAAAACCCAAAAAATACCGGACTGAAGGCGGAGGCAGCCAGCAACAGCGCCAACGGATGTCCTTTACATAGACTGTGAAAAGAAGGAACTCCAGATGCTGGTTTACCAAGGAAAGATACAAATGCTGGAGTAATTCAGCGGGTCAGTCAACATCCATGGAAAACATGATTAGGTGGCGTTTTGGGTCAGGACTCATCTTTAGATTGGATTGTGGTCTGTGCCCGACCGGCACTCATCGTTAAATCAGCATTACTGACTGCTAAACCAAGCGGTGGATATAAGTTAGTGCCTGAGGAGAGAGAGACAGTGGCAGCACCATGGTGCAGCGGTAGAGTTGCTGTCTCACACCGCCAGGGAGCCGGGTTGATCCTGACCTTGGGTGCTGTCTGAGCTTAGTTTGTATGCTCTCCCTGTGACTGCGTGGGTTTCCTCCGGGTATCCCGATTTCCTCCCACATCCCAACGATGTACAGGTTTGTAGTTTAATTGGTTTCTGTAAATTGGCCCCTGGTGTGTCGGAGAGATTTCGTGTAAACGCTCGGCGAGGAATCGATGGGCCGCAGGGTCTGTTTCCATGCCCTGTCTCTAAGCTAAACCTAGAGAAACGGAATAACTAAAAAAAATTAGTTGCTCATTATCTCATTGTCTCGCAGTGAGCAATGTGTCTCTTGTGTTTTCTGTGTTACAACAGCTGCCTCATTCTTTAGATGTAGCAGGCAGGACAAATACATTCTTGCCATAGAGGGAGTACAGAGAAGGTTCACCAGACTGATTCCTGGGATGTCAGGACTTTCATATGAAGAAAGACTGGATAGACTCGGCTTGTACTCGCTAGAATTTAGAAGATTGAGGGGGGATCTTAATGAAACTTACACAATTCTTAATTGGGGTTGGACAGGCTAGATGCAGGAAGATTGTTCCCGATGTTGGGGAAGTCCAGGACAAGGGGGTCACAGTTTAAGGATAAGGGGGAAATCCTTTAGGACCGAGATGAGAAAAACATTTTTCACACAGAGAGTGGTGAATCTCTGGAATTCTCTGCCACAGAAGGTAGTTGAGGCCAGTTCATTGGCTATATTTAAGAGTGAGTTATTATTATTATTATTATTATTATTAAAGCTTTATTTCAGACACAGGTCCATATACACATCAAACAGTACAAAGAATTACAAAGATACATTAAGAAATTGCATATTAGCCTAAAATATTAGATGTGGCCCTTGTGGCTAAAGGGATCGGGGGGTATGGAGAGAAGGCAGGTACAGGATACTGAGTTGGATGATCAGCCATGATCATATTGAATGGTGGTGCAGGCTCGAAGAGCCGAATGGCCTACTCCCGCACCTATTTTCTATGTTTCTATGTTTCTATGACCAGCGATAGTTCATTAGACTGAGCTGGAGAGGCCAGGCCTGGTCTCTCGTGACCCGTACGTATACCTTCTCTCTAAAGATGCCGCCTGTCCCATTGAGTTAATCCAGCTTTTTGTGTCTATCTTCTGCTTTTACCTTCAAAGTAGACCGGCATGCTGTGAGGTAAAGAATGCCATCTATATACCGGGATGCAATGACCGCGTTTCACGCTGGCCTGTTCCTGCTCGTGGAGCCACTTCTCTTTGAAGTCCTCTGTGTTCATGCAGGCTGTCACATTGCCTCCGCTGATCTACACGGCTACCGGGGAGACAGCATTAATTCTTTGTGGAGTCCAGTGGTGCAGGAAGGCAGAGGTTTGTCTGAGGCTCTTGCTATTTATTCCGCAGGGTGGGAGCTCTGACAGGAGAGCCTGCCGAGCGACACAGCAGTCACATTTGGTGAGCGGCTGAGGTTTTGCAGAAGGTCCCTGTGTTTTCAATTCACGTGCAGCACAGCTACACCACAGTCGCCTGCCAAACACTTCAACTCCCCTTCCCGTTTCCCATGCTGACCTTTCTGTTCTGGGAATCCTCAATTGTCTGGGATTGAGGGGATCTTATAGAAACTTACAAAATTCTTAAGGGGTTGGACAGGCTAGATGCAGGAAGATTGTTCCCGATGTTGGGGAAGTCCAGGACAAGGGGTCGCAGCTTAAGGATAAGGGGGAAATCCTTTAAAACCGAGATGAGAAGAACTTTTTTCACACAGAGAGTGGTGAATCTCTGGAACTCTCTGCCACAGAGGGTAGTTGAGGCCAGTTCATTGGCTATATTTAAGAGGGAGTTAGATGTGGCCCTTGTGGCTAAGGGGATCAGGGGGTATGGAGAGAAGGCAGGTACGGGATACTGAGTTGGATGATCAGCCATGATCATATATTGAATGGCGGTGCAGGCTCGAAGGGCCGAATGGCCTACTCCTGCACCTAATTTCTATGTTTCTATGTTTCTATGGCAGCGTGAGGCCACACACAAATTAGAGGAACAGCCCCTCATATTTTGCTTGGTCAGCTCACAGCCCAGTGATATGACTATTGTTATCTCTAACTTCAAGTAACCATTGCAATCCCTCTCTCTCCGTCCCTCCCCCACACTAGTCATCCTGCAAGTTCCACTTGTTCGTACCCCTTCGATATCACCTCTACCACAGCCAACAATGGACCGTTGTGGGTTTCCACTTTTCCTGTGGCATCGGTGCCGACTCTAATTCATGCTGTACCTTTTCATACCTCTAGTTCCCCTCTCCCCTGACTCTCAGTCTGAAAAAAAGGGGTCTCAACATGAAATGAATAGTAGAATAGTTTCTTTATTGTCATTGTAACATGAACCATGTACAACAAAATTTAAAAATGTCAGCCAGTCAGTGCACCATTCAAACATTTCTAAAAGCTAACGATACATACAAGATAAAATATTAAAAGATAAACAACTAAAATAAATATCACGAAAATAGCATGCAAAAACACCCAACCCTCCATCCTTCTGTCAATTTCACAGTGTACGACAGTCCCTTAGCATGTCTCGCCCCTGCGTTCCTTGGCGGCTACATTTAGTGCTTTTATAGCAGTGGGGTAAAAACTGTTTATTGTCCCTTATTCCTTTTCTCCAGAGATGCTGCTTCAGTTACTCTGGCATTTTGTGTCTATCTTCGGTGTAAACCAGCATTTGCAGTTCCTTACTACACCGTCACAAGTTCACAAGTTATAGGAGTAGAATTAAGCCATTCGGCCCATCCTGTCTATTCCGCCATTGGCGGATCTCTGCCTCCTAATCCTATTTTCCTGCCTTCACCCCATAACCCTTGACACCCGTCCTAATCAAGAATTTGCCTATCTGCCTTAAATATTCCCACTGGTTTGGCCTCCACAGCCCTCTGTGGAAATGAGTTCCACAGATTAACTACGCTATGACAAAAGACTAAAGACTAAAGTCAAGGCCAGTTCTTTGCCCCTATTCATTGAGACACCTTGTCCCATTTTGGTAAAGTGCCAAACATATTGGCGTGGGGCTGGAGTCAAATGTTGGCCAAAGCAGCTAAGGATGAGATGCAATAGTTGATGCTGCTTCCACAAAGCTTGTGACTCCGGTTAAATTCAGATCAAGTCACTTTGAGTTTATTGTCATATGCACAAGTATGATGAGGAATACAAAGAGCTGGAGTAACTCAGCGGGACAGGCAGCTTCTCTGGAGAGAAAGAATGGGTGACGTTTCAGGTCGAGACCCTTGTCTGAAACATAGAAACATAGAAAATAATGATACATGATAAAGGGAAAAACATGAATAATGTTTAGTGCAGGAAAGTCCGATTAAAGACAGTACAAGGGTCTCCAATGAGGTCGAAACATTAACATAGAAAATAGGTGCAGGAGTAGGCCATTCGGCCCTTCGAGCCTGCACCGCCATTCAATATGATCATGGCTGATCATCCAACTCAGTATCCTGTACCTGCCTTCACTCCATACCCCCTGATAGCCACAATGGCCCACATCTAACCCCCTCTTAAATATAGCCAATGAACTGGCCTCTACCTTCTGTGGCAGAGAGTTCCAGAGATTCACCACTCTGTGAGTGAGTGAGCGGCCTTGTGAGGGAAGTGCCCTGTGAGGGAAGTGTGAGTCTTTGGCTTGAGCCTCGAGTACCTGCCTTCACTTCGGCGATGGAGACCCCCTCACGCAATACTGGCCTCTACCTTCTTGGAGAGAGTAGAGATTCACCACTCGTGAAAGTGAAGGAGGGAGTGCCCTGTGAGGGAAGTCTTTGGATTCGAGAGTCTTCGGCGAGGAGACCACGCAATACGCTTGAGAGGTAGAGACGAAAGAAGGAGATGTCAGGCAAGCTGATTCAGTGCGATGCTTGCAGTATGTGGGAGGTCAAGGACACCGCTGGTGCCTCTGGCTGCTACAAATGCAAAAAGTGCATCCAGGTAGAGCTCCTGAAGGGCTGTGTTGGGGAACTGGAGAAGCAAGTGGATGACCTCCGGTTCGTACGAGAAACGGAGTCGTTCTTCGACAAGTCCTACAGTACGATTGTTACACCTAAGGTACTGGAAGAGAGAAGGTGGGAGACAGTGAGAAAGGGAGGGAAGCATGGAATGCCAACGTCCCCGGGTGATGTACCTCTTGTAAACAGGTTCATCCGCTTAGAAGCTGTTGGGACAGAAGACGTGAGCGGCGGACTGGCCTGTGATGCGAATAGGGCTGTTGAGCCGAAACCAAAGAGGTCAGTCAGGTAAGGCCATTGTAGTGGGAGACTCCATTGTGAGAGGTTCGGACAGGGGTTTCTGCGGCAACAGACGGGATGCGAGGATGGTGTGCTGCCTTCCCAGTGCCAGGATCCAGGATGTCACGGACAGAGTGCAGAAAATCCTCAAGGGCGAAGGTGAACATCCGGAAGTGGTAGTGCATGTCGGCACAAACGATGTTGGAAAGAAGGGGATGAATATTCTGCAGCGTGACTTTAGAGAGCTCGGAAAAATGTTGAAAAGCAGGACCTCCAGGGTTGTTATCTCCGGTTTGCTTCCAGTTCCCTGTGCTGGCGAGAGCAGGAACAGGGAGATACGGGACCTGAACGTGTGGCTGAGGAACTGGTGCACGGGGCAGGGATTTAGATTCTTAGATCACTGGGATCTGTTTTGGGGTAAGGGGGAACTGTACAAAAGGGACGGATTGCATCTTAACAGGTGTGGGACCAGCATTCTGGCAGGCAGGTTTGCCACTGCTACACGGGTTGCTTTAAACTGAATAAGGGGGGTGGGGTGTCGAATGGGATAGTGGAGGATGGAGTTAAATGGAAAGGGTTTCTTAAATGTGTGAGCGTAGAGACCGAGGGGTGTAAAATGAGGGTAGAAGCAATAGGTAGCAAGGTGAAAAGTAAAAGTGGCAGGCAGACAAAACCCGGGCAAAAATCAAAAAGGGCCACTTTTCAACATAATTGTATAAGGTGTAAGAGTGTTGTAAAAACAAGCCTGAAGGCTTTGTGTCTCAATGCAAGGAGCATTCGTAATAAGGTGGATGAGTTGAATGTGCAGATAGCTATTAATGACTATGATATAGTTGGGATCACGGAGACATGGCTCCAGGGTGACCAAGGCTGGGAGCTGAACATCCAGGGATATTCAATATTCAGGAGGGATAGAGAGAAAGGAAAAGGAGGTGGGGTAGCGTTACTGATTAGAGAGGAGATTAATGCAATGGAAAGGAAGGACATTAGTTTGGAGGATGTGGAATCGGCATGGGTAGAGCTGCGAAACATTAAGGGGCAGAAAACGCTGGTGGGTGTTGTGTACAGGCCACCTAACAGTAGTATTGAAGTTCGAGATGGTATCAAACAGGAAATTAGAAATGTGTGCGACAAAGGCAAAACAGTTATAATGGGTGACTTCAATCTACATATAGATTGGGTGAATCAAATTGGCAGGGGTGCTGAGGAAGAGGATTTCTTGGAATGTATGCGGGATAATTATCTAAATCAACATGTAGAGGAACCAACGAGAGAGCAGGCTATTTTAGACTGGGTATTGAGTAATGAGGAAGGGTTAGTTAGCAATCTTGTTGTACGTGCCCCCTTGGGCAAGAGGGACCATAATATGGTTGAGTTCTTCATTAGGATGGAGAGTGACATTGTTAATTCAGAAACAATGGTTCTGAACTTAAAGAAAGATAACTTTGAGGGTATGAGACGTGAATTGGCCAAGATTGACTGGCAATTAATTCTAAAAGGGTTGACGGTGGATATGCAATGGAAGACGTTTAAAGGCTGCATGGATGAACTACAAAAATTGTTCATCCCAGTTTGGCAAAAGAATACATCAGGGAAGGTAGTACATCCATGGATAACAAGGGAAATCAGGGATAGTATCAAAGCGAAGGATGATGCGTACAAATTAGCCAGAAAAAGCAGCATACCGGAGGACTGGGAGAAATTCAAAGACCAGTAGAGGAGGACAAAGGGCTTAATTAGGAAAGGTAAAATAGATTATGAAAGAAAACTGGCAGGGAACATAAAAACTGACTGCAAAAGTTTTTATAGATATGTGAAAAGAAAGAGATTAGTGAAAACAAATGTAGGTCCCTTGCAGTCAGAAACAGGTCAGTTGATCATGGGGAACAAGGATATGGCGGACCAATTGAATAACTACTTTGGTTCCGTCTTCACTAAGGAAGACATAAATAATTTGCCGGAAATAGCAGGGGACCGCGGGTCAAAGGAGTTGGTGGAATTGAGTGAAATCCAGGTTAGCCGGGAAGTGGTGTTGGGTAAATTGAATGGATTAAAGGCCGATAAATCCCCAGGGCCAGATAGGCTGCATCCCAGAGTACTTAAGGAAGTAGCTCCAGAAATAGTGGATGCATTAGTAATAATCTTTCAAAACTCTTTATATTCTGGAGTAGTTCCTGAAGATTGGCGGGTAGCAAACATAACCCCACTTTTTAAGAAGGGAGGGAGAGAGAAAATGGATGAATTACAGACCAGTTAGTCTAACATCGGTAGTGGGGAAACTGCTAGAGTCAGTTATTAAAGATGGGATAGCAGCACATTTGGAAAGTGGTGAAATCATTGGACAAAGTCAGCATGGATTTACGAAAGGTAAATCATGTCTGACAAATCTTATAGAATTTTTCGAAGATGTAACTAGTAGCGTGGATAGGGGAGAACCAGTGGATGTGGTGTATCTGGACTTCCAGAAGGCTTTCGACAAGGTCCCACATAAGAGATTAGTATACAAACTTAAAGCACACGGCATTGGGGGTTCAGTATTGATGTGGATAGAGAACTGACTGGCAAACAGGAAGCAAAGAGTAGGAGTAAACGGGTCCTTTTCACAATGGCAGGCAGTGACTAGTGGGGTACTGCAAGGCTCAGTGCTGGGACCCCAGCTATTTACAATATATATTAATGATCTGGATGAGGGAATTGAAGGCAATATCTCCAAGTTTGCAGATGACACTAAGTTGGGGGGCAGTCTTAGCTGTGAGGAGGATGCTAGGAGACTGCAAGGTGACTTGGATAGGCTGGGTGAGTGGGCAAATGTTTGGCAGATGCAGTATAATGTGGATAAATGTGAGGTTATCCATTTTGGTGGCAAAAACGTGAAAGCAGACTATTATCTAAATGGTGGCCAATTGGGAAAGTGGGAGATGCAGCGAGACCTGGGTGTCATGGTACACCAGTCATTGAAGGTAGGCATGCAGGTGTAGCAGGCAGTAAAGAAAGCAAATGGCATGTTAGCTTTCATTGCAAAAGGATTTGAGTATAGGTGCAGGGAGGTTCTACTGCAGTTGTACAGGGTCTTGGTGAGACCACACCTGGAGTATTGCGTACAGTTTTGGTCTCCAAATCTGAGGAAGGACATTATTGCCATAGAGGGAGTGCAGAGACGATTCACCAGACTGATTCCTGGGATGTCAGGACTGTCTTATGAAGAAGGTAAAAGGTATAGAGGTGTGAAAAAGGCAAAAGGTATAGAAGTGTGAAAACTCACACCTCCAGATTCAGGGACAGTTTCTTCCCAGCTGTTATCAGGCAACTGAATCATCCTACCACAACCAGAGAGCCGTGCTGAACTACTATCTACCTCATTAGTGAACCTCGGACTATCCTTGATCGGACTTTGCTGGCTTTACCTTGCACTAAACGTTATTCCTTTGCTGGCTTTACCTTGCATTAAACGTATAGATGCAGTGCATCTATACACTGTAAATGGCTCGATTGTAATCATGCTTTGTCTTTCTGCTGGCTGGTGAGCGGGCAACAAAAAGCTTTTCACTGTGCTGTAAGTGGTTGGACAGGCTAGATGCAGGAAGATTGTTCCCAATGTTGGGGAAGTCCAGGATAAGGGGGTCACAGTTTAAGGATAAGGTGGAAATCATTTAGGACCGAGATGAGGAAAACATTTTTCACACAGAGAGTGGTGAATCTCTGGAATTCTCTGCCACAGAAGGTAGTTGAGGCCAGTTTATTGGCTATATTTAAGAGGGAGTTAGATGTGGCCCTTGTGGCTAAAGGGATCAGGGGGTATGGAGAGAAGGCAGGTACAGGATACTGAGTTGGATGATCAGCCATGATCATATTGAATGACGGTGCAGGCTCAAAGGGCCGAATGGCCTCTACTCTTGCACCTATTTTCTATGTTTCTATGTACCTCAGTACACGTGACAATAAACTAAACTGAACTGAACTGATGTAACCAAGACAATATAATGAGTTTCGTTCATTTAGCCTATAATATGTATTAAATAGATTGTAAGTACTTTCCTGATGCCATCAGCTTGAAATAAAGCCTTTGTTTATTTTCCTCCCACTAAGCTAGATTCATATCCATTTCATATCCATTTATTAACCTTATTTTTTCAGGTGCCCATTATTTCTGTCCCTGATTAATATCTTTAATAGTTTTCCCACTGCCAGCTTGAGCCTGGTTTTACCCAAGGCTGCAGGAGTTACCCTCTGATTATAAAACCTCCTCAGTGGATCGTGCTCAATTTGTACATTTAAATCCATGGAATTAACTTCATCATTGGAGCTTGCTTGAAATGCACTAATCGAACAATTCGTCTTGTACACAGTTCAAGAATTCTCATTCGTTTTGCTCTGTGAGTTCTTATATTACCCGTATATATTACTCTATATTAGAATAATTAATCCTGCCACCTCACTCCCACCATGGTAATTTGCAATTATATAACACCCTCAACGTTACATGATATCCCAAGGGACTTAATAAGAGCGATGTTTAATAAAAGAGCAACATTATGGAAACTGAACTAAGATTATTTGATCTTTCAGTGTACCTGAAAGTTTGCTTTTCGTTTACCTTTAGGATTGTCTAAAAGTACAAAAAGGGAGGCAGGGTGACGAAGGGGTAGAGTTGCTGCCTTACAGCACCAGAAACCCTGGTTCGATCCCGACTATGGGTGCTGTCTGTAAGGAGTTTGTATGGAGTGTTTCCTCCCGCACTCCAAAGACGTACAGGTTTGTAGATTAATTGGCTTCAGTAAGAACTGAAAATAGACAATAAACAATAGGTGCAGGAGTAGGCCATTTGGCCCTTCGAGCCAGCACCGCCATTCAATGTGATCAGGGCTGATCATCTACAATCAGTACCCCGTTCCGACCTTCTCCCCATATCCCCTGACTTCGCTATCTTTAAGAGCCCTAAATTGTCCCTAATGTGTAGGATAGAGTTAGTGTACAGGCTGATCGCTGGTCGACATGGACTCGATGGGCTGAAAGGCCTGCTTCCGTACTGTGTCTCTAAACTAAACTAACAAACTACATACAAATCCAACAAGATAATAGCTCTTTGTTGTTCTTTAGTTCCAATCAATCATCAACATATTTCCTTTCTCTAATCATATAAATGTCCATTTGATTGAAACTATTAAAAGCATCTTCACCCACTTCTCTCCATCAATAGTTACTATGCTGCTGCTAGGAATTCTATGATAGTCTCCATTATTGCCACCATATCACCATCTCCTGTGCCTGTTCATCTTTCCCATTCAGCCATCTTATTTACCATGTGTGGTTCCTACGTATAGGGAAGTTTCACGGCAGTCGAGTCACGACCCATGACCCGTACTGTTGCTACGCTACTCCAAGTGGAGTACATGCGATGAACTGCAGGTGGGCACTGACCATTGTTTCCAGCGTAGCGGGCCCGTTAAAACCCGCCAAAATTGTCAATTTTTGTGCTGTAAATAATTATGGAAATCGGGATAAGCGTGTGAGACATTTAGCCTACTTCAGAATTCCAAAAGTGAGGAGAAATGACGGTAGATAGAAACGAGAGCTGAAGGGACAACAACAGCCAGAGTGCTTGGCGAACATTGGCCGTTTGCTCACTGCATTTCATCAACTAAGGCATTATTTGTGTTTTTTCTTGATTCCTTTGGCATCTAAAAAGTTTCAGAAGTGATAAATCTGGCTGTAAAATTTTAAAATCGCCCAGTGGGTTTTTACATACAAAAAGCAAACGCCTCTGAAGCAAAATTTACAGCCAGATTTATCACCTGAATTTTTTTAGATACCAAAGGAATCAAGAAAAAACACAATCCTTACTGTTGATGCAATGCAGTGAGCAAACGCGATAATTCTCAATAGATTCAATTCCGATATCTGCACGGCTAATGTTCACCAAGCACGTTAGCTGTTTTTGTCCCTTCAGCTCTCGCATCTCTATACCTTCATTTCGCTTCACGTTTGGAATTCTAAAGTTGGGTACATGTCTCTCACACTTACCCCGACTTACACAATTTTTTTCAGCGCAAAAATTCAACATTTTGGCGGTTTTTAACAGGTAGGAAAGTACACGTTTCTTGCATTAATAACATATACCGGAAGTGACGGATGTCCTCCAGATGGATTGAGCGGCTCCGTGCGTCAAGCCCTATGACCCAGTGACCTTACGTGCAAACCCCCTATACCCTCTTAATGTATCATAGCCTGATTGATATTTCCCAATGTCTGATCAGTTCGCTTCTTGATCTGCACAGTCTGTTTGTCTTTCCTAGTCAAGTCGAGTTGCTGCCTTACTGCACTTGGAGCGCTGGAGACCCGGGTTCGATCCCGACTACGGGTGCTGCCTGTACGGAGTTTGTACGTTCCCTCTATGGGTTTTCTCCGGATTCCTCCCACACTCCAAAGACGTACAGGGTTTGTAGGCTAGTTGGCTTGTAGGTATAAATGTCAATTGTCCATAGTGTCAGCAGCATTAATGAGTGGGGATCTCAGGTCGATGCGGACTCGGTGGGCCGAAGGGCCTGTTTCCGCGCTGTATCTCTAAACTAAACTAAGTCAAGTCGAGTTTGATCGTCACATGCACGAGTACGGTAGGGTATTGGTAAGACGCCACGCAGGAGGCCGCCGAGAAGCCGGGAGGTGGAGCCCCGTGGGTCGGAGCCGGTGCTGAAGCCCCGTGGGTCAGTGCCCGATCCTCGTGGGCCGACGAGCTTCGCGAGTGTAGGCGGCAGCTGACGGAGCCTGGATCAGGTCAGGTAGCGATCATGGAGGAGGTCGGTGCGGCAGTCGGTGAGGACACTGGTTGGAGTCGGTAGTTGTTGAAGCCGCCATCGGATGAAGACGGGCCAAGTGGGATTCATAGGACACACGCCACCAGAAACAATGGAGGTCCCAGCGTGGGGAACCACAGTGAGGGGGGGGGGGGGGGGGGGGGGGGGGGGAGTTGGGGAGAACAAGGGTGCATCTAGCGTGGATACTTTGTAACTTTGCGTATGCAAGTGAAGAAGTTCACTGTGAGTTGTCACATGCTGCGGCAGTAAAGTATTCAATCCACCATAGTCCAGGTACAGTGAAAATCAAGTTTGCAGCAGCATCATTGGCACTTAGACTCAATAAACACACAAAAGCACACATTATACATAAATTGCACAAGGCAGTGAAGTTAAACAATAATCATGACACTAGTACAAACCACTGTCTGAAAACTAATCCATGATGGTGCATGAGTGGAGTCTAAAGTCTAAAGGAAAGTCTAAAGTATAATCAGTCAAAGCAGTAAGTTTGCTGTATTAGTTTGTTAGGGAAACAGAGACCTGGTTTCGATCCAGACTATAGGTGGTGTCTGTATGGAGTTTGTATGTTCTACATGTGACTGTGTGGGTTTTCTCTAGGTGTTCCATTTTCCTCCAACATGTCAAAGATGTGCCGGTTGGTTGGTTGGTTGGTTGGTTGATTAGCTTCTGTAAGATTGTCCCTAGCGTGTAAGATAGAATTAGTGTATGGGTGATCATTGGCCGGCATGGGCTCGATGGGCAGAAGGGCTAGTTTCAACGCTGTATCTCTAAAACTAAAAGGAAGGCAGAGCAGCTGAGGAGAAAAAAAATCTCCAAAAAGTCACCAAGATGAACATGCAAACCCCACAGCAACAGCACCCCAGATCAAGATTGAACCTGGGTCACTAAAGCTGTGCTGCAATAGCACTAACTGCTGCATTACTAAGGATGTTAGGGGTTTATGGGGAGGAGGCAGGAGAATGGGGTTGCGAGGGAAAGATAGATCAGCCATGATAGAATGGCGGTGTGGACATGATGGGCCAAATGGCCTAATTCTGCTTGTAGAACATAAACTGTGCTGCCCTGCTCTGCCATTTATCAGCCTCCCCGTGAAGTCATTGATCTGTTTGTGTGTAATCCCTCCATATGTAAAGGTGCTTTGTGCTCAACAACTAATGCTAATACGATATGATAGAACTTTATTTATCCCAGGAGGGAAATTGATCTGCAAACAGTCATAAAAACACAAAATACATGAAACATGAAATTAAAGTGACAAGTGGAAAGGATTGGGGATGTGCAAAGATTGGAGGTCGGGTAACGGGAGTCAGTCTCGGTCTACCCCACGACAGAAGGGGGAGGAGTTGTACAGTTTGATAGCCACAGGGAAGAAGGATCTCCTGTGGCGTTCTGTGCTGCAACTTGGTGGAACCAGTCTGTTGCTGAAGGTGCTCCTCAGGTTGACCAGTGTGTCACGGAGGGGTGAGCTGTATTGTCCAACATGCTCCACAGTTTGAGGAGCATCCTCCCCTCCAAGACCACCATCCCATGAATCCAACTCTGCCTCCTGGATGGAGCCAGCCAGCCTTGGTGAGACCACACCTGGAGTATTGCGTACAGGTTTGGTCTCCAAATCTGAGGAAAGACATTCTTGCCATAGAGGGAGTACAGGGAAGGTTCACCAGGACTTTCATATGAAGAAAGACTGGATAGACTTGGCTTGTACTCGCTAGAATTTAGAAGATTGAGAGGGGATCTTATAGAAAGTTACAAAATTCTTAAGGTGTTGGACAGGTTAGATGCAGGAAGATTGTTCCCTATGTTGGGGAAGTCCAGGACAAGGGGTCACAGTTTAAGGATAAAGGGGAAATCCTTTAGGACCGAGATGAGAAAAACATTTTTCACACAGGTAGTGGTGAATCTCTGGAACCCTCTGCCACAGAAGGTAGTTGAGGCCAGTTCATTGGCTATATTTAAGAGAGTTAGACGTGGCCCTTGTAGCTAAAGGGATCTGGGGGTATATAGAGAAGGCAGGTACAGGATACTGAGTTGGATGATCATATTGAATGGCGGTGCAGGTTCGAAGGGCCGAATGGCTTACTCCTGCACCTATTGTCTATGTTTCTATGTTTCTAATGAGTTTGTTTTTTAGTGCTCCCAGTCTCTGCAGCTCAGTGTCCTGCACTGGTCCTGCAGCCTCTCTCTACTCATCTGTTCCCAAGATTCATGGCCAGTTTCAGTTTAGTTTATTGTCACATGTGCCGAGGTGCAGTGCAAAGCTTTTGTTGCGTGCTATCCAGTCAGCAGAAAGACAACACATGATTCCAATGGAGCCAGGTATCATGGTCTGCGGATCTGATTAGTGACGGCTGGTGATTTTTCTTTGATCTTGTACCTTCAACCAACAGAAGCAGCGATTGCTTAATTTAAAAGCAAACTTTGTTATTCATTTTAAATCATTTCCCCGAATTGCACTAAACTCTGTTTTACAGTTACTCGATCAGCAAAATCATTGGAGCATTTTTATAGATCCCCGATCCATTGGGAATTTTCTGCTCTGCTGAATACCTTTAAATGCTTAATCTGCAGTGGGATTTCAGAGTCAATGGTTTGGTTATTGGTTTATTTTAATTCCAGCATTATGGTTTAGTTCAATTCCAGCACTTTTTACTATTAATGTTTGTGAGCATAAACAAGATAACCTACAAGCAGGGATGGAGTTTAATCTGTACATAGTGATGCAGATAGCATGTTCAGTTCATCCCTACCTTCATTTAAATTATTTTCCATTGCCTCTATCTATCTCTACCTTAAATATATCCAGGCATTGTACTCCACAGCCTTCTGTTGCAAAGAATTGCACAGAGAAAAGTCTGCAAGCTTCCTGCAAGCAACCAGACTGATTCCAGGGATGGCAGGACTTTCATATGAGGAAAGACAGGATAGACTCGGCTTGTACACGCTAGCATTTAGAAGATTGAGGGGGGATCTTATATAAACTTACAAAATTCTTAAGGGGTTGGACAGGCTAGATGCAGGAAGATTATTCCTGATGTTGGGGAAGTCCAGAACAAAGGGTCACATTTAAGGATAAGAGGGAAGTCTTTTAGGACCGAGATGAGAAAGTCATTTTTTACATAGAGAGTGGTGAATCTGTGAAATTCTCTGCCACAGAAGGTAGTTGAGGTCAGTTCATTGGCTTTATTTCAGAGGGAGTTAGATGTGGCCCTTGTGGATAAAGGGGTCAGGGGGTATGGAGAGAAGGCAGGGATGGGATACTGAGTTGGATGATCAGCCATGATCCTATTGAATGGCGGTGCAGGCTCGAAGGGCCGAATGGCCTACTCCTGCACCTATTTTCTATGTTTCCATGTTTCTAAGCTGAAACATCCATTCTGTATCTCACCCCATGGATTATTGTTAGATCATAAGTAATAGGAGCAGAATTAGGCCGTTTGGCCAATCATGTCCACTCCGCCATTCAATCATGGCTGATCTATCTCTCTCTCTCCTAACACCATTCTCCTGCCTTCTCCCCATAACCTCATTGACACCTGTACTAATTAAGAATCTATCTATCTCTGCCTTAAATATATCCAGACATTGTACTCCACAGCCTTCTGTGGAAAAGAATTTCACAGATTCACCACCCTCTGATCAAAGAAATTCCTCCTCATCTCCTTTCTAAAAGGACCTCCTTTAATTCTGAGGCTGTGACCTCTAGTCCTAGACACTCCCACTAGCGGAAACATCCTCTCCACATCCACTCTATCCAAGCCTTTCATTATTCTGTACATTTCCAATGCGGTCCCCACACCTCATTCTTGTAAACTTCAGCGAGTACAGGCCCAGTACCGTCAAACGCTCATCGCATCTTAACCTACTCATTACATAGAAACATAGAAACATAGAAAATAGGTGCAGGAGGAGGCCATTCGGCCCTTTGAGCCAGCACCGCCATTCATTGTGATCATGGCTGATCGTCCCCTATCAATAACCCGTGCCTGCCTTCTCCCCATATCCCTTGACTCCACTAGCCCCTAGTGCTCCATCTAACTCTCTCTTAAATCCATCCAGCGACTTGGCCTCCACCGCCCACTGTGGCAGGGAATTCCATAAATTCACAACTCTGGGATTATTCAACCGTCTCCGGGCCCTCTCCTTCCAGAGCCAGCACATCCTTCCTCAGATTTGGTGCCCAAAATATGGTGCTCACAGTATTGCAAATGCAGCCTGACCACGCCTTATAGAGCCTCAGCATTACATCCCTGTTGTTGTATACAAGCACTCTTGAATTACATGCTAGCATTGCATTCGTTTTGGCTGCAGGATGGGATAACATGGAACCAGCGTACAGGTGACACGGTCGGTCGGTACGGACTCGGTGGGCCAATGGGCCTGTTTCCACGGCATATCTCCAACACGAAAAACGAAAACTCCAAACCAAACATCTTGCCATTGGAAAGCGAGAACGCGATGGGAGGGTGTCCCTCAGCATAGAGATTGGCAGTGCACCACACTGCAAACAACATTATGGCTGTTTATTTCCAGCAGGAGCTTCAATGAGGATAATAATGAGGATAATGCGTTGTCAATAACTTTAGTTGTCAATGTGCAAAAGAGACAGTGTAAAGACATGACTGGAAAATTGGATATTATGCAGACATTTGCATGAAAGACGTATGCAGAATAAAGTATTTTGTGTTTATAACTGCTGTCAGAGAGCTGAATAGGCTCTGGTGTGGGCATTTATCACAAAAGTTTGGTGTAATCTCAGTTTGAAGGGTGTTCTCTTCGCTCTGTCCTTAATGCGCTGAAAATGTATTTAAGCACGCAATCCACAATGTCTGCCACGTCTGATTATTTTTTCAACTATGACCATTTTCACTGCTACACCATGCCATTGTGTTCAGTGATACATGTGATTATACCCAAGCCTCTGCTATTAGGCATCAATCCCAGTCTTTTTCCCACCATGAACTAACACTGAATAAGTCAACTTCTGATGGTGAAATGGATCATAGGCTGAAGATAGACACAAATAGCTAGAGTAACTCAGCGGGTCAGACAGCACCTCTGGAGAAAAGGAATGGGTGACGTTAAGGGTCGAGACCCTTCTTCTTCTTACTTGGCTGCCCAATTTTAGTATGTGTGGAGCAAGAATGATGCAGGTCCCCAAGCATCATGCCATTGTAAATGCACTGAGGAAAACCTCCTGAAGAATTCATATGTAAGTTAATGAACAAATTTCGAATTGATTTAATCTATTGCAGAAGGGCACATGAACAGGCCCTTTGAATTATTTGAATGAAAGATATAACAGGGTACAGAGAAGATTTGCGAGGATTTTGCCAGGACTAGAGGGTCTGAGCTATGGGCAGAGGTTGAATAGGCTGGGACTCTTCCATGGAGCGCAGGAGGATGAGGGGTGATCTCATAGAGGTGTATAAGATAATGAGAGGAATAGATTAGGTAGATGGACACAATCTCTTGCCCAGAATAGGTGAATTGAGGAGCAGAGGACATAGGTTTAAGGTGAAGAGGAAAGGATTTAATAGGAATTTGAGGGGTAACAAAAAGGGCAGTGGGTGTATGGAACAAGCTGGCAGAGGAGGTAGTTGAGGCAGGGACTATTCCAACATTTAAGAAACAGTTAGACAGGTTTATGGATAGGACAGGTTTGGAGGGATGTGGACCAAATGCTGGCAGGTGGGACAAGTGTAGCTGGGACATGTTGGCCAGTGTGGGCAGGTTGGGCCAAAGGGCCTGTTTCCTCACTGTATCACTCTATGACTCCATGCCTCTATGAAACAGGCCCTTCAGCCTTTTACTCTCAACGGCCCAACTGCAAAAGGCAAGAATGTTGTAAACCTTTATCACCTTATCTGCTTTTAGAAACTTATAGCCTTGTACTCCAAGATCCCTCAGTACATCAATGTTCCGAAAGGTCCTACCATTGACTGTAGCTCCTTATATTTGACTACAATATCCAACATGCCATACTTATACGGATTAAACTACACCTGTCATTTCTCTTCCCATATCTTCAAAGATATTCCACCAATTTCTGTGTCTTTTACAAACTTAATGATCAGTTCAGTCCATCTATATCCCTGTCTTAAGTCATTTATTTTTATCACTGACAACAGAGGTCCCAACAATATTCCTTTAATCACCACTAATCATAAACCTCCGGACAGAAAAATCACCACTCGACCATTTTCTAGGACCAACCCGATTCTGAATCCAATCTAGCAAGTCATCTTAAATTTCAGCTGAGATTTAATCAAATGCTTTACTAAAGACCATATAGACAACGTCCACTGCTCCACTCCCATCAATAATCTTCCTTATCTCTTCATGTTTTTAGTTTAGCTTCATGATACAGCATGGAAACAGGCCACAACAGTCCACAATAACCATTGCTCACCCATTATCAGTGGTTCTATGTTATCCCACTTTCTCATCAACTCCTTACATACTCGGGGCAATTCTTCTTTTTCTTGCATATGGCGTGTACAAGTTGTAGGTCAACTTGTTCTATTTTGTTTGTGCACGCCGGGTTGATTGTATTAGTCAAAACAGGGTGAACCACGTGAAGGTTGCAATCTCCCACCCCATTCGGGGCAATTTACAGGTCAGTTAACCTTCAAAACCCACCCATTTTTGGGATGTGGGAGGAAACCAGAGCACCCAGAGGAAACCCACACCGTCACAGGGAGAACGTACAAGCTCCGCATAGACGACATCCGAGGTTGGGACCAAACTCGTCTCTGGCGCTTTGAGGCAGCAGCTCTTGCACCACTGTACCTCCCTAAGAAACGCCATCATTTGCAGGACAAGACTTTCCTTGTATAAACCATGCTCACTGTTCCTGATAAACCCATGTTTTTCCAATGGCCACTAGATCGTATCCTGAGGAATCCTCTCCAGTAGTTACTCCACTACTGATGTGATGCCCACCAACTTTATCCCTTTAGTTTTATTTAGTTTAGAGATACAGTGCAGAAACAGGTTCTTCAGCCCACCGAGTCCGTGCCGACCAGCGATCCCCATTAACATGTAACACATTAACACATTAGGGACAATTTACAATTTTATCCAAGCCAATTAACCTCCAAACCTGTACGTCTTTGGTGTGTGGGAGGAAACCGGAGATCCCGGAGAAAGCCCACGCAGGTCACGGGGAGAACGTACAAACCCCGTACAGACAGCACCCGCAGTCAGGATGGACCCGGGTCACTGGCACTGTTCTTGCTATTGAGGGAGTGCAGCGTAGGTTTACAAGGTTAATTCCCGGGATGGCGGGACTGTCATATGCTGAGAGAATGGAGCAGCTGGACTTGTACACTCTGGAGTTTAGAAGGATGAGAGGGTATCTCATTGAAACATATAAGATTGTCAAGGGCTTGGACACGCTAGAGTCAGGAAACATGTTCCCGATGTTGGGGGAGTCCAGAACCAGGGGCCACAGTTTAAGAAAAAGGAGTAAGCCATTTAGAACGGAGACGAGGAAACGCTTTTGCTCACAGAGATTGGTGAGTCTGTGGAATTCTCTGCCTCAGAGGCTGGTGGAGGCAGGTTCTCTGGATGCTTTCAAGAGTGAGCTAGATAGGGCTCTTAAAAATAGTGGAGTCAGGGGATATGGGGGGAAGGCAGGAACGGGGTACTGATTGGGGATGATCAGCCATGATCACATTGAATGGCGGTGCTGGCTCGATGGGCCGAATGGCCTACTCCTGCACCTATTGTCTATTGTCTATTGTAAGGCAGCAACTCTGCCACTGCGCCACCGCACCACCCCTCTATTCCTACTTATCCCTATTGCCTTTTTTAAACAAAGGAACAACACTGGCTACTCTCCAATCCTCTGGAACCTCTGTGGCTAGTGAAAAGACAAAGGTCACAATCTTGCAATGCAAGAATGGTACATTGAATGAATGTTAAATGGTTATAATTGAGGGAGGAGTGATGCAATTGGAACCACTAACTTGTCAACACAGACCCTCGGACAAGCAAAAAAAAATCTTATGGAGCAGAACTAAAGCAAATTTGATTTTTAGTTTAGTTTAGAAATACAGCACGAAACAGGCCCTTCGGCCCACCGAGTCCATGCCGACCAGCGATCCCTACCCTACACACACTAGGGACATTTTTATTTACAATTATACCGAGCCAATTAGCTTACAAACTTGTACGTCTTTGGTGTGTGGGAGGAAAACGGAGCATTCGGGGGGAAAGCCCAAGCAGGTCATGGGGATAATGTATGAACTCAGTACAGATAAGCACCCGTAAATCTTGCAGAAATATCATGAGGGAGCCTCGCTGGAAAATAGATGTTTTATGATCATCTTGAAACACCAATGTGTACCTCTGATCATTTCATGGGGTGGTTGGCTGCACCTGATATTTATGCAGCTATTTCTTATTCCTGCAATTTCAACATAAACCTTGGTAGACATATCCCACCTCCTGCCCATTGCTCATTAACAGCAGCTGCAATCGGATGATTCTGGATTGCAGGCAAATAGAATTGAAAAATACGTGCTTGTAAAATCCCTTTGTAATTATCTTTGACTGCTGGTCAATGAGGTGCGGAGAAGCTTCAGAGCACACATCAGCCAGCGCAAGTCAGGAAACATTCATTTATCGGATGAGTTTTCCCAATAAGTACGGCACAGATATGATGGGTCGAAGAGCCTGCTCCGTTGCTGAAATATTCTATGTTTTCGGTAGCCATGGGATTGCTGGAGTACCTGTGAGTAACGATAGCCAAATAACCAAGGTACACTGAAAACCTTTATTTGCCGTTGAATCATCGCCATGCATAAATATAATCCCAGATTAAGGCAACGGAAGGGTTGCCGCTTTACAGCGCCAGAGACCTGGGTTCAATCCCGACTACGGGTGCTTGTCTGTACGGAGTTTGTACGTTCTTCCCCTGACTTGCGTGGGTTTTCTCCGGGATCTTCGGTTTCCTCCCACACTCCAAATTTGGACGTACAGGTTTGTCGGCTAATTGGCTTGGTGGAATTGTAAATTGGCCCGAAGTGTGTGTAGGATAGTGTTGGTGTGCAGGGGAACACTGGGCAGCGTGGACTCGGAAGGCCAAGGGGCCTGTTTCCATGCTGTATCTCTGAACTAAACTTCATTCCCAGATTAAGTGCAGAATGTGGAGAAACAGGCCACTGTGACCAAATATATTAGTCGCCA
>NC_073382.1:5814350-5864350 GCF_028641065.1 Leucoraja erinaceus
AGAACGAGCTGCCGGAGGAGGTAGTTGAGGCATGGACTATTGCAACGTTTAAGAAACAAGTACATGGATACGCAGCTTTAGAGGGATATATGTGCCAAATGTAGGCAGGTGGGGAACTGGTGTAGCTGGGACATGTTGGCCAGGTTGGGCAAGTTGGGCCGAAGGGCCTGTTTCCACGCTGTATCACTCTATGACTCCATAAGGGTTCCGACCCGAAATGTCACCTGCTCCTTTTCTTCAGAGATGCTACCTGACCAGCTGAGTTACTCCAGCACTTTGTGTCTGCACATACGTTGTTGGTCTGATATGCTAGCTGTCTGGTGCTCACATTGAATCAGGTCCTATATATTGATGAGACCAAGCGTGGACTTGCCGATTGTCTTGCTGAACACGTACGCTCAGTCCACTTTGGCCTATATGATCTCACCGTTGCCAAACATTTTAACTCCCCATTCCCATACTGACCTTTCTATAACCATATAACATATAACCATATAACAATTACAGCACGGAAACAGGCCATTTCGGCCCTACAAGTCCGTGCCGAACATTTTTTTTTTTCCCTTAGTCCCACCTGCCTGCACTCATACCATAACCCTCCATTCCCTTCTCATCCATATGCCTATCCAATTTATTTTTAAATGATACCAACAAACCTGCCTCCACCACTTCCACTGGAAGCTCATTCCACACCGCTACCACTCTCTGAGTAAAGAAGTTCCCCCTCATATTACCCCTAAACTTCTGTCCCTTAAATCTGAAGTCATGTCCTCTTGTTTGAATCTTCCCTATTCTCAAAGGGAAAAGCTTGTCCACATCAACTCTGTCTATCCCTCTCATCATTTTAAAGACCTCTATCAAGTCCCCCCTTAACCTTCTGCGCTCCAGAGAATAAAGACCTAACTTATTCACCCTATCTCTGTAACTTAGTTGTTGAAACCCAGGCAACATTCTAATAAATCTCCTCTGTACTCTCTCTATCTTTCTATCTTGAGCCTCATCACTGTCAGAGTGAGGCCACATGCAAATTGGAGGAACAACACTTCATATCCCTCTTTCCCAGCCAACTCCACCCTTCCTATTGAACTCTATAATGTGTTGTGTCCATTTTCATTATTTTTTTTAACCTTTTTCTATGGTTTGTATAGATACTTATTTTTAAATTTATGTAAAGCACTTTGGTGTCAATGCGAGTTGACTTAAAACATGCTATATAAATAAAACTTACTTACTTACTTCCTAAGGTCATCTTTTGTCGGACCTGATTTGTCCTGGCCTTTTACACACCACCAGTCTAATTTCCCCCGCTTCTAATTTCCAACCACCTCTATTTTCAGTCAGAAGAAGAGTTCCAACCCAAAAAGTCACCTATTATTTTTCTCCAGAGATGCTGCCTAAAGGGCCTGTCCCACTTGGCTGTCATTTACGAGACAGGCCAGTAGTGACTGTCACAGGCATCATCACGCACCCGCACAGCCGTCTGGAGCGTGTGACGTCATTTAAATACCCAGATTATGATATTTACCCAGTTTATGATATTTACGCTGACTTTCTAAAATGTTCCAGTTTCTTGATTGGTGCTAGCAATTGGAAAAACTGCAGGTGTAATGGCCCTATTCAAAAACAAGAGGGGAATGAAAAGTTGCAGACCAAATTAATCTGTGGGAAGGGACTGCAGATGCTGGTTTAAATTGAAGATAGACACAAAATGCTGGAGTAACTCAGCGGGACCGGGAGCATCTCTGGAGAGAAGGAATGGATGATGTTTCTGTCTGAAGGGTCTCGACCCGAAACATCACCCATTCGACCCGAAACGCCACCCTGTCCCACTTGGCCATCATTTACACGATAAGAAGATTTCGTACAGGACGAAATCCTGGCACGATGCGTGATACCGCGCGCATCTCCACACTCCTCCACGCCATTCCATGCGCCCTTCCCGCGCTACCCACACGCTACCAGGTCGCGTAAATGGTACGCAAATAATGGCCAAGTGGGACAGGCCCTTGACCCGCTGAGTGACTCGCTGAGTGACTCCAGCATTTTGTGTCTATCTTCTGGAATCAGACTAGCCATGTTCGAATGATTGCTGCTGTGAGATCATTTATCAGTTGGAATAACATAATGTGTCGCAGAGGGCTGGCTGAAATCCAAACATATTAAAATGGATCATATTTCCTTTTTATTCGGTTTTGGGGATGCAGGCATTTTCAGCAAGGTCAGCGTTTATTGTCCAACCCTAATTGTCCTTGATAAGCTGATGGCGATCAATCTTCTAGGTCGATTGCAGTCGTTACTTCCTCATTTGTTCATATGGGCAATGCCGCCATGGCTAACATTTATTGCTCATCAGTTTTTTCTAGTTTGGAGATACAGCATGGAAACAGGCCCTCCAGCCCACCGAGTCCATGCCGACCAGCCATCCCCACACATTACACGCACTTGGGACAATTTTACACTTACCTATACCAAGTATACAAACCCAAGCCAATTGACCAACAAGGCTGTAAGTCTTTGGAGTGTGGAAGGAAACCGAAGATCTCGGGGAAAACTCATCTTTAAATGGCATTGAGAAATGGTGATAATATATCTTGAACAGCCTCAACCATTCTGCTGAGCGTGTGTTCCTACTGTACTATCGGGTAGAAATTCCAGGACCGTGTTCTCACTGTACTGATGGGTAGAAATTCCGGGATTCCAGGATTGCAAAATTCCAAGTGATAATGAAGGAACAGCAAATTGTTTCCAAATAGACCATAGACAATAGGTGCAGGAGTAGTCCATTTGGCCCTTCGAGCCAGCACCGCCATTCACTGTGATCATGGCTGATCATCCACAATCAGTACCCCGTTCCTGCCTTCTCCCCATAACCCTTCACTCCGCTATCTTTAAGAGCTTTATCCAACTCTCTCTTGAAAGCATGCAGAGAATTGGCCTCCACTGCTTTCTGAGGCAGAGAATTCCACAGATTCACAACTCTCTGAGTGAAAAAGTTTTTCCTCATCTCCGTTCTAAATGGCAAACTTATTCTTAAACTGTGGAGTCTGGTTCTAGACTCCCCCAACATTGGGAACATGTTTACTGCCTTTAGCAGGTCTAATCCGTTAATAATCTTACATAAGATATCCTCTCATCCTTCTAAATGACAGTGTATACAAGCCCAGTAGCTCCATTCTTTCAACATATGACAGTCCTGCCATCCCAGGAATTAACCTGATGAACTTACTCTGCACTCCCCCAATAGCAAGAATGTCCTTCCTCAGATTTGGAGGCCAAAACTGCACACAATACTCCAGGTGTGGTCTCACTAGGGCACTGTGGTCTCACTAGGATCCAATAAGGATATTGTGTGATGGGGATCTGTAGGGAGGAATCTGCACATCTGTCCAATTGCATTTGACTCTTGCATTTGCACTTGGTGGCCTGGTCTGTGCACACTGCACTAACTGGGGAGATTGTGTTTATGTATAGGGATAGTCTTGCCGATCTGGATGCACAAATGTATTTTGCTGTACCTGCTGCACATGGCAATAAATAAATAATTTGACCATTGACCATATGCCTGTTGTCTTAGCCTTGATGGGAGAGATGGTGGGTTTCGGAGGGGCAGATGGAGTTGCCTCAGTGGGTAAATGTGGAGCATTTTATGAATGATACTCACCGCGGTTATTTGTTGCTTATGGTGGAGGGATTAAACATTTAATGTGGCTTAATTTAACTTAACGATACAGCATGGAAGCAGAACCTTTGACCCAGCGAGTCTTTGCCAACCATTGATGACCTGTTCACACTAATTCTATGCTATCCCATTTTCTCATCCTCTCTCTACCCAGTAGGGAAATGTACCGAGGCCAATTAGCCTACAAACCCGCACATCTTCGGGACGTGGGAGGAAGCTAGAACACCTGGAGGAAACCCATGCGGTCGTAGGGAGTACGTGCAAACTCCATACAGACAGCACCTGAAGTTAGGATCAAACTCGGATCCGTGGCACGATGACTTTACCAGCCGTGCCACTGTGCAGCTAAGTGTGGTTTAGGAAGGTTAGTACCATTCGTACAATGCAAGGCAAGCAAGTTGCTTAGACATGCTTGGTATCGAACGTTTTCAGAGTACTTTGCATTGCACTCATTCAGGAAAATAGAGAGGAGACAAGCACACTCCCTACATATGCTGTGTGGGAAGTGAAAAGGCTTCCAATGGCTTTCACAGATGCCCAACGTTTGACTTGCTCTTGTAGCCAATGTATTTCTGTGGCAGTTGAGTTTCTGGTCAATAGAGAACCGGTATGTTTAGAGGTGGTGGAACTGGGTAATGGTAACATACTGAATGCCAAGGATAGGCAGTTAGATTCTCCTTTGGTGGATATGGTTACTGGTCAGCACATTTGTGGCACAAATATTCCTCAGAATTAAAAAATGTCCTTTAGAAATAAGATGAGGAAGTATTTCTTCAGTCAGAAGGTGGTGAATCTGTGGACTTCTGCAGAGGCCAAGCCATTGGGTATTTTTAACGTGGAGATTGTCAGGTTCCTGATTAGTTATGCCCCCGTCCCACTTAGGAAACCTGAACGGAAAACTCTGGAGATTTTGCACCACACCCAAGGTATCCGTGCGGTTCGTCGAAGGATTTTGTCAGTCTGCCTAATGGTCGAAAGTGGTTTCCGCTAGGGTTTCGGCCCGAACCGTCACCCATTTCCTTCGCTCCACAGATGCCGCTGCACCCGCTGAGTTTCTCCAGCATTTTTGTTTACCTTCCGCTTCTTCTATGTTCTGTTTTGAAATAATCGCCGGAACATAGAAGAAGCAGAAACCACTTTCGACCAATAGGGAGACTGACAAAAACCTCCGGGAACCGCACGGAAACCTTGGGTGGGGCACAAAGTCTCCAGATGTTTCCGTTCAGGTTTCCTAAGTGGGACAGGGGCATAAGGGTGTCAAAGATTACGGGGAGAAGCTTGGAGAAAGGGGTTGGGAGAGAAAGATAGATCTGTCATGACTGACTGGCCGGGTAGACTTGATGGGCTGAATAGCCTATTCCTGCTCCTATTACTTATGAACTTGGCTGAATGTAGTTCAGGTCTGGCCGTGACGTTACCATGATCTGCTTCGCTGGGTGAGAAGTTATGAATGGAACGGAATATTGTGCTTCCACCAGCAGACATCCCCATCTCTGAGGAAGGGAGGTCATAAGGAATAACGGTAGAATTAGGCCATTCGGCCTATCAAGTCTGCCATTCAGTCATGACTGTTCTATCTCTCCTAACCTCATTCTCCTGCCTTCTCCCCATAAACTCTGACACCTGTACTAATCAAGAATCTGTCTATTTCTGCCTTACAAATATCCATTGATGGCATCCACAGCCTTCTGTGGCACAAAACTCAACAGATTCACCACCCTCTGACAAATTCCTCCTCGTCTCCTTCCGAAAAGGACGTCTTTTAATTCTGAGGCTATGACCTCTAGTCTTAGTCTCTTCCACTGGTGGAAACATCCTCTCCACATCCACTCTATCCAAGCCTTATCACTATTCTGTACATTTCAATGAGGTCCCCCTCTTTCTTCTAAACTCCAGCGAATACAGGCCCAGTGCCGACAAGTGCTCATCATAGGCTAACCTACTCATTCCTGGGATCATTCTTGTAAACCTCCTCTGGACCCTCTCCAGAGCCAGCACATCCTTCCTCAGGTATGGTGCCCAAAATTGTTCACAATAGGTCATTCATGAAGCAACTGAAGCTGGTTGGGCCTAAGACACTGGCCACAGGATCTCTTGCAAAGATGTTCCAGAGCTAGAATGATCGACCCTGCCAACAACCCCAACCATCGTCACCATCGGCCTAATTCCAACCATTGGACTGGTTTCCCATTGAATTCACTCTAACTACAGCCTCAGTCAAATACTGTCATGGTGTCAAGAGCTAGCACCCCTCATGTTCCCGATGTTGGGGGAGTTAAGAACCAGGGGCCACAGTTTAAGAATCAGGGGTAGGCCATTGAGGAGGATTATAGTGTACGAGTCGGAAGAAGTTTGGATGTATACCTTATTGTTTTGCATCAACAATAAAGAATATATTAATCAAAAGACAATTGAAGATTTATCTGTGAAGATGCTCTCCGATGGAGAGCTCACATGTGTGCCATTATGCCTTAACCATGTAGTCCATTTAGCGGCTAGAGGGAGTAATCTCTTGAACGATAAAAAAATATGCCGCTACACTATTTTAGTTTGTGTCCAAGATGGCTGTCGGAAGGGAGAGTGGACGCTGGCGCGGTTTAGCTGCCGCTGCTCTCTCTTCACGTTGTGTTTTTGATTTTTTTCTCTTTGGATCGAATTCTGTCTTTAATTTGTGTATTGGTGATGTCTTTATTATTTATTTTACTCCGATTATATGTATTTTTACTCTTGTTAAGGTGTCCTTGAGACTTTTGAAAGGCGCCAACAAATAAAATGTAGTATTATTATTATTATTATTATTATTACATTGTTTACTGTTAAAGGTACTCTACAATCCTGTAGTTCCAGGATCTATACAACAAGGGATCAACAATAGGAATCAAATTCGGAATGGAGCATGACTTGGAAGAGAAGCTGTGAGTGGTGGGCTTCTCAGGTGCCTGTGGATCTTGTCTCCGAGGGTGGATGAGACTGAAGGTTGAGAGGAGGTGTGTCATTGAAGGTGGCTGGGCGACGCCGTGGCTATTTATGTGAGAATCTGAAAGTTTGAAACACTGGCAGATTTTCCTTTTCCTCAAATCATTTGCGGAGAGGGGGCGCTGCACTGGCAGCAGCCTCTGCCTACAGCCTGTCTGTTATTTCTGTCTTTTTTATTATTTTTAGTTAGTCCAAAGTGTTGTGTTGGGGGAAACTTTAACTTCTCAATGTGGGGGAGGGGGGCAGGGTAAGGGGGAAACCGTCTCCAAGTCTCTTCCTGGCGGGGACGCGACTATTTCTCCGAGTCGCGTCCTCGCCCCCCACCTCGCGATCTACCAGCTGGATCGGAGCGGCCTTTCCTGCCGGGGATCGGGAACCGGACCAGGGCTGCTACAGCGGCGGCGCAGCGCTGGAGTCACCGCGGAGCGGGCGATGCCTACCTGGGTCGCCGTTTAGAGCTCCGGAGCGTTGGGCCGTTGCTCCAACATCGTGGAGCTCTGGTGCGGGGAGCTTCCAACGCGGGCGGCGCTGACCATCATCGTGGAGTCCTTGGGCGTCTTGCAGAGGGTCTCCAGCAGCAGTCTCCACCCGGCGCGGCCTGCGGACTTTGGGAGCCGCAGACTCCGGTAGGAGGGGGCCGACTCTGTGTCCACGCCACTGAGGACGTCCCGCAGCCCCGACGTCGGACTTTTAACACCCCGGCGTGCGGTCCTGGACATTGGGCTGCCCGTAGCGGCAACTGCGGAGGGCTTGGGGAGACCCTGACCACGGGGAATAGTGGAGGAAGAAGACTGACTTTGGTGCCTTCCCACACAGTGGGGAACTTTGATTCTGCTGTGTGGGGATGTTTTATGTCAAACCCTATAGTGTGTTGTGTCCTGGTGATTTTTATTGTATGGCTGTATGGAAATTCATTTGACTGTGCCATCAGGCACACGTGACAATTAAATCTATCTTGAATCTTGAATCTTGAAAACATAGAAACATAGAAATTAGGTGCAGGAGTAGGCCATTCGGCCCTTCGAGCCTGCACCGCCATTCAATATGATCATGGCTGATCATCCAACTCAGTATCCCGTACCTGCCTTCTCTCCATACCCCCTGATTCCCTTAGCCACAAGGGCCACATCTAACTCCCTCTTAAATATAGCCAATGAACTGGCCTCAACTACCCTCTGTGGCAGAGAGTTCCAGAGATTCACCACTCTCTGCGTGAAAAAAGTTCTTCTCATCTCGGGTTTAAAGGATTTCCCCTTTATCCTTAAGCTGTGACCCCTTGTCCTGGACTTCCCTAACATCGGGAACAATCTTCCTGCATCTAGCCTGTCCAACCCCTTAAGAATTTTGTAAGTTTCTATAAGATCCCCCCTCAATCTTCTAACTCTTGAACAAAATTAACATTTCAAAATGAATGACCTTTTATCACGTGACGCCTTCTGACCTGCTGAGTATTTCTAGCCTCAGTGGTTTGTTTTAGATTTGCAGCATCCGCACTATTTTGCTTCTGTTAGGTCAATTTAATCTGCTCACTTCATATAGCCAGGACAATCCCTGAAGGCCGTAGGAAACAAATGAAACAAAGCAGGCCATTCCAATTCAATTCATCTCAATTAAATTATAACAGCCAAATTGCTTGGTGGAATCTAAGGTGGCTACATCAGCTACATTTTGAGGTCTAGAAAATGGATCGATTAGTACCTTTCTTTATGCATAAATCACAGAAAAATCAATTTTGCCACAAGTAGATGGCTTGAGCAATCATACCTGGGTGAAATCTGATTGCCTGGAACAAGGTCTTCTTGGATCTGATCATTCGTGACCACTCGTCCTGGAGCTCTGCATTTTGCCCGGACCGACCAAAATTGCTCAGAGTTGCATTCTCAGAAGATTATGGAAGATTGTCAGCAGTACAAGGAACATGTTGCACTATTTTTGACGCTTATTTAGTTTAGTTTAGTTTACTTTTGAGATACAGCGTGGAAACATGCCCTTCGGCCCATCGAGGGAGTGCTGACCAGTAATCCCCGCACACTAACACTATCCTAACTATCCTAGGGACAAACCTGTACGTCTTTGGAGTGTGGGAAGAAATCGGAGCTTCCCGGAGAAAACCCACGCAGGTCACGGGGAGAACATCCAAACTCCGTACAGACAGCACCTGAAGTCAGGATCGAACCCGGGTTTCTGGCGCTGTAAGGCAGCAACTCTACTGCTGCGCCACCGTGCTGCTCTGTCTTGCTGTTCAAGGTAGTTGCTTGTCTTGCTGTTTTACGCGACAGTCTGCTAACTTGCCTGGGTAGTCATAGAGTCATAGAGTGTTAAATCAGGCTATTCGGCCCAACTTGCCCACACCGACCAACATGCCCCATCTACGCTAGTCCCACTTGCCTGCATTTGGTCTGTATTCCTCTAAATTTATCCTATCCATGTACCTGTCCAAATGTTTTTTAAAGACTGTGATAGTACCTGCCTCAACTACCTCCTCTAGCAGCTCGTTCAATATACCTCCCACACTTTGTGTAAAACAGTTACCCCTCAGCTTCCTATGTCCTCTGGTTCTCGATTCCCTTGGATGTCCTCAGAACCCATTCCTAATTGTACAAGTAATGACCCTGTCCCACTTAGGAAACCTGAACAGAAACCTCGGGAGACTTTGCGCCCCACCCAAGGTTTCCGTGCGGTTCCCGGAGGTTCCCGAAGGTTTTTGTCAGTCTCCCTACCTGCTTCCACTACTTGCAACCTCCGGCAACCACCTGCAACCTCCGGGAACGCACGGAAACCTTGGGTGGGGCGCAAAGACTCCAGAGGTTTCCGTTCAGGTTTCCTAAGTAGGACAGGAGCTTAAAAAAGGTGCCGCCCCAATTTTTTGTGTGATTTCCAATTCCGTTTTAGCACAATATACAGCACCATTTAGCACACCAAATTGAACACCATAACTAATTTCTGGACAATTACCTACATATATACTTGTAGAATGTTGAACAACACAAGCCTCTGAATGGTTGTTGACAGACTCTTATGATTCCCTCTTTTTTTAGATTAGTTCAGAGGTACAGCACAGAAACAGGCCCTTCGGCCCACCGAATCCATGCCGACCAGCGATCCCCACACACGAACGTGATCCTACACACAGTAGGGAGAATTATACCAAGCCAATTAACTTACATAGAAACATAGAAAATAGGTGCAGGAGTAGGCCATTCAGCCCTTCAAGCCTGCACCGCCATTCAATATGATCATGGCTGATCATCTAACTCAATTTCCCATACCTGCCTTCCCTCCATACCCCCTGATCCCTATAGCCATAAGGGCCACATCGAACTCCCTCTTAAATATAGTCAATGAACTGGCCTCAACTACAATCTGCGGCAGAGAATTACACAGATTCACCACTGGTAATATCACCACCGTTACAAATCTGTATGTATTTGGAGTGTGGGGAAAAAAACTGGAGATCCCGGAAAAAACCCACGCACTTCTCGGTTTTGTCCTTCTGCTTCCATCTAATTGGTATAAACAACAAAATGTGATCGTGAGCAATTACATGGTCAGTATTGAGGCTGTACCAGAAAATGGTGGTGATTTTTAATCTTTCTCAGACCTCAGATCTTAAATTCACTTCCCAAATCTATCCTTTCACTGCCTTTAAATACAGTTTTGGACCAAGTTTGAAGTCACGTTCTCTTTCCCTGGCTTGTCAACCTGCCTCCATCTGTGGTTTGGGGCATCTATTTCCAGAGTTAAAGGTGCAATAAAATTCATTGTCTTATATGCTCCCAATGTCCACATATCTAAACAAAATCCATCTGGCGTTGGGTCTGATTTAATAAGTAGCCCACTGTGACCACACTCTCTGTTCAGAACCAGTTGACTTATCAGTATTGGCTGCCTCCAAACTGAAAATGAAATCAGTTACAAAATAAATTGCACAGTACAGTCATGTTGTAAATGTAAACTCAATCAGGGGTGGAAACAAGAGATTTTAAAAACGCACTCACAAAATATGATCCTTTCATTGCCAATTAAGCAGAACATATCACTGGGCACTTACTGAGATTGGGAAATAACTGGAGCACTAGAAAAGGGGTGGCAGCACTTTCAATGTGGCATTATATTAATCAGAATACAATTCCCTTTCTATAAACATTGCTATTAGATGCTGTTTCATTGATGAACTCAACCCTCTCATTATTACTTCCCAATGTTATTATTTACTGTTATTTACTATGTACTACGTCAGAGGTGATGAGGAGAAGCCAGGAGAATGGGGTTGGGAGGGAGAGATAGATCAGACATGATTAAATGGTGGAGTAGACTTGATGGGCCGAATGGCCTAATGCTACTATTCTAGCCATAGAGGAAGTACAGAGAGGGTTCACCAGACTGATTCCTGGGATGTCAGGACTTTCATATGAAGAAAGACTGGATAGGCTCGGCTTGTACTCGCTAGAATTTAGAAGATTGAGGGGTGATCTTATAGAAACTTACAAAATTCTTAAGGGGTTGGACAAGCTAGATGCAGGAAGATTGTTCCCGATGTTGGGGAAGTCCAGAACAAGGGGTCACAGTTTAAGGATAAGGGGGAAATCCTTTAGGACAAAGATGAGAAAAACATTTTTCACACAGAGAGTGGTGAATCTCTGGAACTCTCTGCCACAGAAGGTAGTTGAGGCCAGTTCATTGGCTATATTTACGAGGGAGTTAGATGTGGCCCTTGTGGCCAAAGGGATCAGGGGGTATGGAGAGAAGGCAGGTACGGGATACTGAGTTGGATGATCAGCCATGATCATATTGAATGACGGTGCAGGCTCGAAGGGCCGAATGGCCTACTCCTGCACCTATTTTCTATGTTTCTATGTTTCTATTCCTTATGACCTTATATATCTGCTGCAGATAAGAATTTCATTGTTCCGTTTTGGGACACATGACAATAAAATACTCTTGACTCAAGACTAAACATGAATATTACCAGACGTCAAATTGGCCCACATAAACAACTTCTCCAGCTTTGAACAAAGTACATAGAAAATTACAGCACAAGAACAGGCCCTTCAGCCCACAATGCCTGTGCTGAACATAATGTCAAGACCATCACTTATCTGCCTGCGGATAATCCATATCCATTCATTGCCTGCATGTCCCCAGTGCCCATCTAAAAATCTTTTAATTGCCACTAACATACCTGCTTCAACCACCACCCCCAACAGCATGTTCCAGGGGATCTAAAAACCTTTATGTAAAAAAAACTCATTCTGCACATCTCCTTTAAACTGTGCTCCTCTCACTTTAATGCTATGCCCGCTAACATTTAACTTTACCTGACTATCGACCCTATCTATCTCATAATTTTCATAAGGTGTTTATCCGGACTTCAGAAACCGAAAAAGGACTCTACATTTTTACAGATGTGTCCGCACCAAAGCTCGCGTATTGGCGGACCCAAATAAAACAATCCTACTGTAGCGGCTGTCTGGACGCTTAAACATCTGTAAATCATTGCTTAAATGTTAGTCCTGTAGCTAGAAGCTCCAACACCCTAATCCCAATTATCATTCAGGTGACTAAAAATTAAACTTCACCCCTACTCCAAAGCCACCATGGCAATGATTCTTGGTGAGATGCAGCAACCAGAATTGCACCCAATACTCAAAATGCGGCCGAACCACTTTGGTCCCCCATAAAGCTGCATCATAAAGACCTCACGACTCTTATACTCAATGGCCCAACCCATGAAAACAAGCATACCATAAGCCTTCTTCACCACTCTGTCTACTTGAGTTGCCACTTCCGGGGAATTATGGACTTGGACCTCATGATACCCACGAACAATGTGCTTTAGTTGTGCAATCATAATGAACCAAATAGTCTGGCCAGAAACCGCCACTCTGAAAGAGGCCTCCAATTTATTCTTCCTTAAGTGTATTTCCAATGACCTATTGAAACTTGCTATTGAATATTTTCCAGATGATAGTAACAGATTGCATTAAAAAGTGATACAGAAATCAGTCCTCTGATGTTAGCATTCAACTCAGGAATTATGAATGCTGCAGTAACTGGAGGATTTCAATGAAAGGTAAAGCCAGCTTATTATTTTGGCTCTTCACTGAGGGATTGCTGCAATGTTTGGCCTGCTGAATGATGAGCTGTTTAACAGTGTAGCACTCTCACTTCTGTTCACTCAGGTGAATGTAAGAGATGATGTTGCTAAAAGATTATATGAATTATCCCTGCTTCCTTGGCCAATATTTATCCTCCAACTAAAGTAATTAAAATGGATTATCAAGTCTCTACACTGTTTGAGGGAGCTGGCAGTGTTATACTGTATAACAGTCATAACAGTCATAACAGCACAATGGTAGTTTCTTCTTCTTAGAACTAGCACAATGGTAGCTATTCCCCATATGGAGGACGCCTGTGCGTGACTTTGTTTAACGTGGGGAGACTGGTGTACAGACAGCCACCCCATGGTCCTTGACAGATCTGGGTCAGGATCCAGTGGCATGGAATCCAAGACGACCGGAGACCCTTTTCTGCTGCAGCCTTCATCCGCCTTCCTAGCCGTTGTGACGCTCCACTAAGGTCAGCCATCGTCCTCCGCCTGTTCCACCATTGAGGTCTTGGTTAGATTGCTCTTTGTCAGAGACCTTCCCCTCGACCTTACCGCCATGGGTGGCCCTACCAGGAGCATAGCTCCAGACGGCATCGCTCTCAGGATCTCAGGACCACCCAAGCTTCTCCACCACTTCAAGGTGACTAAGCTTTGTCTAAGGAACTGATGCATTACATTACACTACAATGCAAGGACTATATTTTGTGCTCTGTATCTTTCCCTTTTTCCCCCCTATATTTTGCACTGTATCTATGTATCGTATAGAGTCATAGTTATAGAATAATATTGTGTAGAAACGGGCCTTTCGGCCCAACTTGCCCACACCGACCAACATGTCCATCAACACTAGACTGTGTTGCGCCTATATCCCTCTAAACCTGTCCTATCCATGTACCTGTCTAATTACTTCTTAAATGTTGCAACAGTCCCTGCCTCAGCTACAGTACCTTCTCCAGCAGCTCGTTGCATACATTCACCACCGTTTGTGTGGAAAAGGTTACCCTTCGCCTTAAACCCATGCATTCTGGTTCTGGATTCCCCTACACTGGGCAAGAGACTTCTCTCATCGATTACTCTCATAATTATATACACCTCTATAAGATTACCCCAGATCTGTTTGGATAGCATGCAGACAAAGCTTTTCACTGTACCTCAGTACACGTAACAATAAATAACCTAGCCCTAAACCCCTTACTATGCAAGTTGTAAATTGTAAGCCCCATCACCAGGCCATATTATATTGAAGTGAAAAAAAAATGGAAACTGAAAGGCAGAAAGGATTAAAGATGAAGGATACTAACACACTGTTGTCCTTTTTATACTACCCTTTAAGCCAAATTCTTATTGCTTATCAATGGCATTAGCCATAACTCCAGTGTTGTCTTGATGCAGTTTCTTCCTCTTAGCAATCTCATCATCAGATTCAGATTCAGATTCAAACTTTATAGTCATTGTGCAGTGTACAGTACAGAGACAACGAAATGCAGTTAGCATCTCCCTAGAAGAGCGACATAGAATATGAACAATAAATAAATATATTTACGTGCATACAGTCATAGTAGTGCAGTTATTTTTTTTCCTGGTGGGAGGAGTGTCCGGGGGGGAGGTGATTGGCAATCACCAAGGTACAGTGTTGAGTAGTGTGACAGCCACAGGGAAGAAGCTGTTCCTGGACCTGCTGGTCCGGCAACGGAGAGACCTGTAGCGCCTCCCGGATGGTAGGAGGGTAAACAGTCCATGTTTGGGGTGAGAGCAGTCCTTGGCGATGCTGAGCGCCCTCCGCAGACAACGCTTGCTTTGGACAGACTCAATGGAGGGGAGCGAGGAACCGGTGATGCGTTGGGCAGTTTTCACCACCCTCTGCAGTGCTTTCCGATCGGAGACAGAGCAGTTGCCATACCATACTGTGATGCAGTTGGTAAGGATGCTCTCGATGGTGCAGCGGTAGAAGTTCACCAGAATCTAAGGAGGCAGATGGACCTTCTTTAGTCTACTTGGGAAGAAGAGACGCTGGTGAGCCGTCTTGACCAGAGTTGAGGTATTATGGGTCCAAGAGAGGTCATCAGAGATGTTGACCCCCAGAAACCTGAAGCTGGAAACACGTTCCACCTCCGTCCCGTTAATGTGGATGGGGGTGTGCGTGCCGCCCCTAGACTTTCTGAAGTCTACAATGAGCTCCTTGGTCTTCTTGGAGTTAAGGGCCAGGTTGTTGTCAGCACACCTGCTGCTAGGAACTGGACCTCCTCCCTATAGGCCGACTCATCGTTGTTGCTGATGAGGCCAATCACCGTTGTATCATCTGCATACTTGATGATGGTGTTAGTACCATGTACAGGTGTGCAGTCGTAGGTGAAGAGGGAGTAGAGGAGGGGGCTCAGCACACAGCCCTGTGGAACGCCGGTGTTCAGGGTGAGGGTTGAAGAGGTGTGCTTGTCTAACCTCACAGACTGGGGTCTGTTGGTTAGAAAGTCCAGTATCCAGTTGCAGAGGGAGGGGTCGATGCCCAGGTCACCGAGTTTGGTGATCAGAGGGTATAATGGTGTTGAATGCTGAGCTGTAATCGATGAACAGCATTCTTACGTAAGTGTTTCCGTTGTTGACTTTGACCACTGGAAATATCAACGCATGATATTATTTTTAATACACATTAAGCAGATAACTGAGCAGATAACACTCACCCTCATTATGTTTAAGAAAGAACTGCGGATGCTGGAAAAATCGAAGGTAGACAAAAAAGCTGGAGAAACTCACCGGGTGAGGCAGCATCCATGGAGCGAAGGAATAGGCGACGTTTTGGGTCAAGACCCTTCTTCAGTCTGTGCCCTCCTATTCCTTCGCTCCATAGATGCTGCCTCACCCACTGAGTTTCACCAGCTTTTTTGTCGACCCTCACCCTCATTAACTTCCCATATAGGAGCCGTTTCAGTGCTGATATTATTACCGGATGAATCAACTGTAATTCTATCAGTGTGCACTGTTTCTTCCATTCCTCAGGGTCTGCTTCCTTGTTTATGCTATAGATAGCTTGAACATTACTCTTCATCGAATGATCAGAATTACTCTGCTACTTATCGTTGCATTACAATGGAGAGGCACAGTCATCATCTCTTCCATTATTCCGTAATAACATAGATAGAGTGGATGTGGAAAAGATGCTTCCACTAGTGGGAGAGTCTAGGACCAGGGGTCATAGCCTCAGAATTAAAGGGAGCTCTTTTAGAAAGGAGGTGAGGAGGAACTTCTATAGTCAGGGGGTAGTTAATCTGTGGAACTCATTGCCACAGAGGGCTGTGGAGGCTGTCAGTGGATATTTTTAATGCAGTTAATTCTTGATTAGAACGGGTGTCAAGGCTTGCGAGGAGAAGGCAGGAAAATGAGGTTAGGAGGCAGAGATCAGCCATGATCGAATGGCGGCGTAGTCTCAATGGGCCGAATGGCCTAATTCTACACCTATAACTTGTGAACTTGTAACCCAGCAGAGCCTGATTACTTTACACCTCAGACTCAGCTCTTATGTGGTGGGAAGATTGCAAGAAAAATACATGATCTTACTTTCATTGTCTTCCATCACAGTGAGTGAAGTGGGGAATCTGCTGTGGTGGATGTTTATGTTAGCTTTTATATAGTTGTGTGTCTTGTATTTTTTTTCGTATGGCTGTTTGGTAATTTGCAAATCACTGTATCTTAATTGGAACATGTGACAATAAAAAAAACCTTTGTACCTTTGAAACCTTTAAAATGAGCAGGCTTTAAATAGGAAAGGTACAGGAACATTAGGGGCAGGGAAATGGCATTGGCGACAAAATGTACCTGGCTGTTTCATGAATCAACCCATAGCCACTGACTGGGTGATGACATGTATATTTTTGGCCTCTGTTATGGAAAAGAATCATTAGTATGGAACACTTCATAGATCATCACTGAGTTCAGAGTTCAAACATGTGGACTTGAGGAGCCATTGGTATTGAGGGTCCAATGGGATCCCACCACTAGTCACATTTTCCCATCTCCACCCCCTTCCGCCTTCCACAGAGACCGTTCCCTCCGCAACTCCTAGGTTAACTCATCCCTTCTCACCCAAACCACCCTCTCCCCAGGTACCTTCCCCTACAACCGCAGAAGATGCAACCCCTGTCCCGATACATCCACCCTCGACTCTGCCCAGGGACCCTGACAGTCCCTTCAGGTTAGGCAGAGGTTCACTTGCACTTCCTCCAGCCTCATCTACTGTATCCGTTGCTCAAAACGTGGACTCTAATGCATCGGCGAGACCAAATGGTAGATTGGGCGATTGTTTCTCTGAACACCTTTGCTCAGCCCGCCGAAAAACGCCTAATCTCCCGGTTGCTAAACACTTTAATTCTCCGTCCTGTTATCACACAGACCTTTCTGTCCTAGGTCCCACCACTCTCCATCCCTCCCCCACCAAAGTCACACTAGCTTCTCGTTTTCACCCAAAATACAGCTTGTTTCCTTCATCATAGTTACTTTTTTTTGCATATTTTTTATTCATTGTTCTTTATCTCTCTACATTATCATCTATATCTGTTGTTCCCCTTATCCCTAACCAGTCTGAAGAAGGGGCTCGACCAGAAACCGCACCGATTCCTTCTCTCCGGAGACGCTGCCTGTCCTGCTGAGTTACTCCAGCTTTTTGTGCCAATCATTGATATTGTAGAAACATAGAAACATAGAAATTAGGTGCAGGAGTAGGCCATTCGGCCCTTCGAGCCTGCACCGCCATTCAATATGATCATGGCTGATCATCCAACTCAGTATCCCGTACCTGCCTTCTCTCCATACCCCCTGATCCCCTTAGCCACAAGGGCCACATCTAACTCCCTCTTAAATATAGACAATGAGCTGGCCTTAACTACCCTCTGTGGCAGAGAATTCCAGAGATTCACCACTCTCTGTGAAAAAAGTTCTCCTCATCTCGGTTTTAAAGGATTTCCCCCTTATCCTTAAGCTGTGACCTCTTGCCCTGGACTTCCCCAACATCGGGAACAATCTTCCTGCATCTAGCCTGTCCAACCCCTTTAAGGTTGTATATCAGTTTCCCCTCCATGCCCCTTCCAACTTGATACCCCCAGCTTTACACCACTCAAGACAGGTTAATTAGCAGGAGTCTATTCATTTGAACAGGTGGCACAGTGGTGCAGCGGTAGAGTTACTTCCTCACAGTGCCAGAGACCTGCGTTTGACCCTAACTATGGGTGCTGCCTGTACACAGTTTGTATGTTCTCCCCTTGACCACATTGGTTTCTTCCGGGTGTTCTGGTTTATTCCCATGCACTGAAGACGTACAGGTTTGTAGGCTACCAAAGATAGACCCAAAAAGCCGGAGTAACTCAACGGGTCAGGCAGCATCTCTGGGGAAACGAAATAGGTGACGTTTCGTGTCAAGGCACTTCTTCACACTCCAGGTCTGACCCGAAATGTCACCTATTCTTTTCCCCCCCGACATGCTGTCTGATCTATTGAGTTACTCCAGCTTTTTGTATCTATCATCGGTTTGAACCAGCATCTGGATCCGGAGCATCTGGAGTTCCTTCCTGTACAGGTTTGGAGACCACACCTGTAACGTTTTGGTTCCAAATCTGAGGAAGGCTTCTGTAAATTGTCCTGGGCTGTATCTCTAAAGTCTAAAGACTTGGTTTTATACTCTCATTTGAAGAAGGGATCTTATTGCTACTCTAAGGGGTTGGGCAGTGCCAACTGTCTTGGGGGTTGCAGGGGTCAGCTTAAGGATTCAGGCTTTTACTTTTTTTGTACTCTATATCATTTTTTTTAAGAGGGAGTTATTGACCATTTTTAGGGGATTACTGTGGTTATCCATACGAGTATATTGAGTTGGATATGCATGATCATATTATGCTACTGCAAGTAAGCATAATCTCATTGTTCCATTTTGTAAGGATGGCTTCTTTGACCACTCTGTTAAGTCTAAATACAAGAAGAAGGTTGCTCTCTGGGCAGACTGTCTTGTTATTATCATGTCCCACATTTTTTTTAAAAACATTTTTTTATCTCACACACTACATGTACAAGAGATTCCTAGTGAGACCACACCTGGAGTATTGTGTGCAGTTTCATGGTCTCCCACCCTAATTTGTACAGGGCCCTAGGAAGGACCTTCTTGCTAGTTTTGGAGTGATTGCAGTGTAGGCTATTAGTGAGTGCAGCGTAGGTTTACAATTCCCAGGATGGCGGGACTGTCATATGCTGAGAGAATTGAGCAGCTGGACTTGTACACTCTGGAGTTTAGAAGGATGAGAGGGCCTCTCATTGAAACATATAAGATTGTTAAAGGTTTGGACAAGCTAGAGGCAGGAAACATGTTCCCGATGTTGGGGGAGTCCAGAACCAGGGCCCACAGTTTAAGAATAAGGAGTAAGCCATTTAGAACGGAGACGAGGAAACACTTTTTCTCACAAAGAGTGGTGAGTCTGTGGAATTCTCTGCCTCAGTGGGTAATGGAGGCAGGTTCTCTGGATGCTTTCAAGAGAGAGCTAGATAGGGCTCTTAAAAATAGCGGTGTCAGGCGATATGGGGAGAAGGCAGGTACTGATTGGGGATGATCAGCCATGGTCACATTGAATGGTGGTGCTGGCTCGAAGGGCCGAATGGCCTACTCCTGCACCTATTGTCTATTGTCTATTTCGATTGCAGAATGATTTAAATAAATGTTGTAGCTGCACTGTGAGTTGATGTCGTTAAACCAACCGTGGTTGAATTACCACCCCCAACAATGTAACCTCCCTACCCCATGGATAGGACAGGTTTGGAGGGTATGGACCAAGCGCAGGCAAGAGGGATTAGTGTAGCTGGGACATTGTGGGCCGGTATGGACACATTGGGCTGAGGGGCCCGTTTCCACACTGTATCACTTTATGACTCTATGAAAGAGCAATTAAGGATATGACAGGAAAAGTTGGATGACATAGAAAATTAGGTGAAGGAGTAGGCCATTCGGCCCTTCAATCCAGCTTTTATGCCCTCCTGACCATGGGTGTGCGTGACTTTGTTTAACGTGGGGAGACTGGTGCACAGACAGCCACCACACGGTCCTTGAGAGATCTGGGTCAGGATCCAGTGGCATGGAGTCCAAGACGACCAGAGACCCTTTTCTGCTGCAGCTTTTCAATATGACCATGGCTGATCATCCAAAATCAGTACCCCATTCCTGCTCCCCCCCCCAATCTCCTTTGATTCCTTTAGCCCTAAGAATTGATTAAACGACACTGTCATTTCTGTGGGAAAAGAATAAGCTACAACTGCAAGAATAAATTAGCTGGAGAATGCTGGACCGTTTGTATTACAGAAAGTAATTCCATTTTAATACATGGAAAAAAGAGCTTGTCATATTTTATGCATAAATAGTTTGTGCTGAAGTTGCAACAATTTTCCCGATCCTTAATCCATTAAAAAAAAAAGCTGCATCTTCCTTGACAAAAACCTCACTGATCAACAGTTAGACCGACATCAGATAATCAATTTGGATGCCTGAAATTTACAATGTGTCCACTTGACAGCACATCAAGGATTGCAACAGCACCTCCGGGACTTGGAATAAATCACGAAGTGGCAATCTTTTGTCGCCACCCGGATTAGAGACATTCAGCAGCACTATCTCACCAACAAAATCAAACCCGTTTGCACTTGAGAGCTTGTATGCCAATATGTCTATCCGACTTTGAGATGTGTTCGGGGTTATCGATTTCGAACTAACATCTCCACTGAGGGCAGATATGTAGCGTAGGTGGTGAGAGCAGGTAGTGAAGGGGGGTGGGTCTGGGACGCCAGAACTAACTGTAGAGCCTTCCCGAGGTGTTGTGGGCCTAACTCAACGAAACACCAGTGAAGGGAGGTGCCCCCAATGATATACTTGCATCTACACAATGAGTTTTTTTAAAGAGATAGTTAAGATGTAGAAACATAGAAATTAGGTGCAGGAGTAGGCCATTCGGCCCTTCGAGCCTGCACCGCCATTCAATATGATCATGGCTGATCATCCAACTCAGTATCCCGTACCTGCCTTCTCTCCATACCCCCTGATCCCCTTAGCCACAAGGGCCACATCTAACTCCCTCTTAAATATAGCCAATGAACTGGCCTCAACTACCCTCTGTGCCAGAGAGTTCCAGAGATTCACCACTCTCTGCGTGAAAAAAGTTCTTCTCATCTCGGTTTTAAAGGATTTCCCCTTTATCCTTAAGCTGTGACCCCTTGTCCTGGAGGTAGGTAGCTGTTTTTCGCCAACTTGAGTTATTTGTGGTAAGTTGGTATATTTAGTTAGATAATACTTTGTCTTTGGGCTTGGTTTTCTTAGTTGAATGCTTATCCTGGATTTATAGCACAAGTACATTGCGTTATAATTGTAATGATAGCAAGATCCAGAATTTCATGGAGAGGCATGATGGTGAAATCAGGAAAAGGAACATTCCACAACTTAAATGGTTCATGACTATTCTCCCTCCACTGACGCTGCCTGGTTTGTTAAGTATTTCCAACATATTCTATTTTTTTAGTTTAGTTTAGTTTAGAGATAACGCACGGAAACAGGCCCTTCGGCCCACCGGGTTTGCATCGACCAGCGATCCCCGCACATTAACACTACCCTACACACACACACACACACACACACACACACGAGGGACAATTTCACATTTATACCAAGCCAGTTAACCGACAAACCTGTACGTCTTTGGAGTCTTCGAGGAAACCGAAGATCTCGGAGAAATCCCACGCAGGTCGCGGGGAGGACTTACAAACTCCGTACAGACAGCACCCGTAGTCTGGATCGAACCCGGGTCCCTGGTGCTGTAATGCCCCTGTCCCACTTAGGAAACCTGAACGGAAACCTCTGGAGGCTTTGCGCCCCACCCAAGGTTTCTGTGCGGCTCCTGGAGGTTGCAGGTGGTTGCCGGAGGTTGCAGGTAGTGGAAGCAGGTAGGGAGACTGACAAAAACCTCCGGGAACCGTAGAGTAACCTTGGGTGGGGCGCAAAGTCTGCAGAGGTTTCCGTTCAGGTGGGACAGGGGCATAAGGCAGCAGCTCTACCACTACGCCACAATGCCACCCTCTTTATTTGAGATTGAGATTTCCATTGTCTGCGGATTGTGCTTTTAAAATTGGGCCTTTCTGATATTGCAACCATTTTCCAAAGCAATCTGTTTAGCAGATTGATATCAAGAAAGTGCTACTGACCGAACTATCTCAAAAGAACTGCAGACGCTGGAATCTTGAGCGAATCTTGGCCAGAGTAAGGGAATTGAGAACCAGAGAGCATAGGTTTGAGTTGATGGGTGAAAAAATTTAATAGAAATCTGAAGGGTAACTCTTTCACACAAAAGGTAATGGGTGTATGGAACGAGCAGCTGGAGGAGGTAGCTGAGGTAGGGACTATCGCGACCTTTAAGAAGCAATTAGACAGGTACATGGATAGGACAGGTTTAGAGGGATATGGGCCAAATGCAGACAAGTGGAACTGGTGTAGATGGGACATGTTGGTCGGTGTGGGCAAGTTGAACCAAAGGGCCTTTTTTCACACTGTATGACTCTAGGACTCCATGACTCAAATACAAAGTGCTGGAGAAACTCAGTAGGTCAGGCAGCATCTGTGGAGGGAATGGACTGACAACGTTTTGGGATGGGACAATTCTTCAGACTGCTTCAGTGAACTATCAGCCTCATTCATCAATGGGATCTGGATAAATTACACGTCATTGGCAGTTGAGATTTACAACATGTGCATTGGACAGCATGTAGGAGATTAAGATGCTTAAGAAGTACAAGTGCATCAATACCTTTGATGAAATCTTCTGAGCTTCATGATTGATTGGATGTAACACCGAGGCTCATGACTCCTCACTGCTTTGAAAGACTTGCCTTTTATTTATCATTTCTTTTTCTAAAGTGCTTATTGGAACATCTCACAGGCGCTTCACATATGATGGATCACTTTGAAATGTGGATGCTGCAAACAGCAACGTGATGAATGAGAAGATGATCGGCTTTTGATGGAGGGCCGAATGTTTGCCAGAAAGCAGCTCTAAAGTGTGGAACATGTCAGTGCAGTGACTCCTTTTGGAAGGAAGTAGAGTCAGTAGAAACTAATGCCCCTGTCCCACTTAGGAAACCTGAAGGGAGACCTCTGGAGACTTTGCGCCCCACCCAAGGTTTCCGTGCGGTTCCTGGAGGTTTTTGTCAGTCTCCCTACCTGCTTCCACTACCTGCAACCTCCGGCAACCACCTGCAACCCTCGGGAACCGCATGGAAACCTTGGGTGGGACGCAAAGTCTCCAGAGGTTTCCGTTCAGGTTTCCCAAGTGGGACAGGGGCATAACTGGTGCAATTTTAAGCAGGGTGGTCAATAGACTATGGGGGTCCATGTACAGTCGTGGTATCATAGAGTTGTACAGCATAGAACAAACTAGCCCTTCGTCCCAGAATGTCCTCTTAAGTACCTTACAGTGCCCTAGCTTCACATGAATTACTGCAGAATTCAAGAGGATAGTTTTCCACTACCTTCTTCTTCCATTGTGATCCAATTTTGTATGATTGGGAGGTCATGTTGTAGTTGTATAAGACATTGGTGAGGCCGCATTTAAGGTATTGATTAGGGTAGATCCAGAGGGCGATGCCGTCTGGAGCTATGTTCCTGGTAGGGCCACCCATGGCGGTAAGGTTGAGGGGGAGATCGCTGACAAAGAGCAATCCAACCAAGACCCCAACGGTGGAACAGGCGGAGGACGATGGCTGACCTTAGTGGAGCGTCACAATGGCTGGGAAGGCGGATGAAGGCTGCAGCAGAAAAGGGTCTCCGGTCGTCTTGGACTATGCCACTGGATCCTGACCCAGATCTGTCAAGGACCGTGTGGTGGCTGTCAGTGCACCAGTCTCCCCACGTTAAACACAGCCCCGCACAGGCATCCTCCATATAGGGAATCCACCCTAACTCCCTGGATTACGTCCTATGGCGATCAGCAAGTGGCGACAGGGTCAGGATTGTGAGACCTGGAAGCCCCTAGTCAGGTGCTAGATTCAGTCGCTGGATCCTTGGAACGAGGGAGAAGAGACCTTCGGCAGCTGCGCCCGCAACTGAGCAGTCGTCTTTAGGATGCACTCTGCTCACCCCAAGCGGGGAAAGGGCTAGAAAAGTTACCTTAATAATAGTCCGCCTCAAACTTACCGACTGGATTACCGACTCCAGATGTATCACCACACACGGTCAGAAACACAGAAATATGAATATGAAATTTGGAGCATGGAATGTGCGCACATAGATGGATAGTACAACCAGTAACAGACTGGAGAGGAGAACCGCGATCATCACAAGAGAACTGAGAAGATGCCGGATTGACATAGCTGCCCTTTGTGAAACCCGGCGGGCAGATGAAGGACAACTGAAGGAGGAGAAGGGTGGCTACACTTTCTACTAGAAAGGAAAAGCTGCTGATGACCCCAGGACCCATGGTGCTGGGTTTGGCAGCTCATCAGCCACCTCTCTGAACTTCCTGTGGGAATCAGTGAGCATCTCATGACCATCCATCTGGTGCTTGCCAACAACATGATGGCAACAGTTATGAGAGGCTATGCCCCTAACTTTAGACTCTGAAGAGGAAGCAAAAGAGACCTCCTATGCCTGCTTGGATGAGACATTGTCTAAAATCCCCACTGAAGATAAGATTATTCTTCTAGGAGACTTCAAAGCTAGGGACGGCCTGGGACCAACATCTCTGGAAGGGTGCCATAGCAAAAGAAGGTATCGGGAACATCAACTCCAATGGAGCTCTGCTCCTCAGCAAATGTGCTCAGCACGACCTCATCATCACTAACACTGTGGCGGCCCCTGGGGGTTAGGCCACTCATTGGGTCAACCCCCCCTCAGCCGTTGAGGATTGTCTGCCCACGAGGTTTCCCAGGTCCACTACAACTGGTGACCCCGACGTTCATCACGCCTCGTGATGGAAAACAACGCCGTTGCGCTGAAGCTCCAGGCTTTGTGGACCGAAGAGCCTGATATCTGGTTCCAGCTGGTAGAGGCACAGTTTGCTCTACAACTGCATCACAGTATGGTACGGCAACTGCTCTGTCTCTGACCGGAAGGCATTGCAGAGGGTGGTGAAAATTGCCCAACGCATCACTGGTTCCTCGCTCCCCTCCATTGAGTCTGTCCAAAGCAAGTGCTGTCTGCGGAGGGCGCTCAGCATCGCCAAGGACTGCTCTCACCCCAACCATGGACTGTTTACCCTCCTACCATCCGGGAGGCGCTACAGGTCTCTCCGTTGCCGAACCAGCAGGTTGAGGAACAGCTTCTTTCCGGCGGCTGTCACTCTACTCAACAACGTACCTCAGTGACTGCCAATCACCACCCCCCCGGACACTTATTATTATTTATTCAAATCGTTTGCTATGTCGCTCTTCCAGGGAGATGCTAAATGCATTTCGTTGTCTCTGTACTGTACACTGACAATGACAATTAAAATTGAATCTGAATCTGAATCTGAAGGGGTGGTGCCTCTGCCGGCCAGGGTGGACGCTGTCCGCCGGTTCCCCCACAGTTAAGGGCCTCCAGGAATTTGTGGGGATGGTTGCGTTTTATCACCGTTTCTTGCCGGCGGTGGCCTCAATCATGTGCCTGCATTTCCACCTGATCGCTGGTCATCGCAAGGTGGTTGAGTGGTCTGACTAAGCAGTAACGACGTTCGGGAGTGGTAAGGAGGCCCTGGCTGGGGCCATGATGCTCGTCCATCCATGAGAGGATGCTTCTGAGGTTGCGGTTGGGGCAGTGTTGGAGCAGCTCGTTGACGGATGCTGGCAGATACTCGCCTTCTCAGTAGTGCTCAGCGCCGTTACAGCGCTTTCGACCATGAGCTCCTTGTCCTGTACCTCACCGTACACCACTTTCGCTACTTCCTGGAGGGGAGGCCTTTTATTGTATTTACGGATCACACGCCGCTTACTTTCGCGTTTGCCCATGTTTCAGGCACGTGGTCTGCCCGGCAGCAGACGCAGTTGACGTACGTGTCCAGGTACGCCACCTTACATTCGTTTCGTCGAGGGCAAGTATAACATGGTGGCCGACGCCTTGTTGCGACCTGCGGTTCACACTGTTCTCCAAGTCGCTGAGGGTATTAATTATTCCGCCCTGGCAGCCGCACAGCTGGTCGACGAGGAAATGGCTGCCTTGCCTATCGCACGGCGGTATCGGGTTTGCAGTTGGAAGACGTTGTCTGTGGTCCTGGGGGCGCAACGCTGCTGTGCGATGTCTCCACTGGACTTCCGCGACGCATCATCCCCATCGCCCGGCGGCGCAGGGTGTTCGAGGTGCTCCATGGACTTGCCCATCCCTCTATCCGGACAACAACGGCCCTGGTAGCCTCCCGCTTCATGTGGCACGGGCTGCGCAAAGAGGTTGGACATTGGGCGTGCACCTGCATCCCATGCCAGACCACCAAGGCGCAGCGACACGTGCGCGCGCGCGCCATTACAGGAGTTTGCCATCGCTTGGCAGCGGTTCGATCACATTCACGTAGACATCGTGGGGCCGCTGCCGCCGTCCCGGGGCACGACCTATCTATTCGCCGTGGCAGACCGCTTCACGCGGTGGCCTGAAGCCATTCCGCTAGCTGATTCCTCAACGGCCACTTGTGCTCGAGCCTTGGTGGCGCACTGGATCGCCCGGTTCAGGGTGCCGCTGGACATAACATCTGACCGGGGGCCTCAGTGAACATCGGAACTGTGGTCGGCCATGGCACGCCTCCTGGGTGTTCATCTACACCACACGACGGCGTACCACCCGCAGGAAAACGGCCTGGTGGAGCGGTTTCACTGACAACTTAAGGATGCCCTGAAGGCACGGCACACTGACACAGACTGGGTGGACGCTCTGCCTTGGGTTTTGCTGGGGATCTGTACTGCACCGAAAGAGGACTTGGCCTCCTCTCCGCCGAGTTGGTGTATGAGTCTCCGCTGATGGTGCCCGGGGAGTTCGTACCGCCGGCACGTGGCCAGGTGGAGCAGTCTTCGGACGCTCTGCAACGTCTTCGGCAGACGGTGGGCAAGCTGGCGTCGGTGCCCACGTCTCGTCATGGGTCCTTCCGTCCGCACGTTCCCTCTGCTCTGGAGGACTGCCAGTTCATCTTCCTGCGCCGGGATGCTCATCGGGCACCTCTCCAGTGGCCGTACGGTGGACCGTTCCGAGTCCTAGAGCACGGCTCATCTACATTCATCCTGGACATGGGGGGTCGGACATGGGGGTTTCAGTTGCGCGGCTAAAGCCGACGCATGTTGACATAGATTGGCCGGTGCTGGTAGCGCGGCCCCGTAAGCGAGGGCGCCCTCCGTCTTGGGTACCTCCACTCCGTCTCCTGCACCTGTTGGTCGGTTGCCCGTTCCTGTGCCGGGCATGGTGCCCACCCGGGCTGGTCGCCACATGCACCCTCCTGTCAGTATCGTGCCTCAGGCTCTCGGGGGGGGGGGGGGGGGGGTCACCACCTGTGGTATCCGGTGGCAGTCTCTGGGGGTTAGGCCACTCCTTGATGTCCATCAAAATCGAGAGGAAGAGGAGGATTCAAATGAAGCAGATCCGGCCAAGGCTGAACCTTGAAAGCCTGGAGGAGACTGCCACCCAGCAGCGACCTCAGGCCTCTCTTGAGGAAAGCCTCCAATAGGAATATCCTGATGATATTGAAAGGCACTGGAGTCGGCTCAAATCCACCATCCTTGATACCAGTAAAAACTGCAGGGTGCAAGTCCAAAAAACACCAGGACTGGTTTGACGAGAATGACACTGCGATAGAACAGCTCATCTCCAAGAAAAGGAAAGCCTTTCGTGCCTGGCAAAATGACGTAACCTGCAAGGCCAAAAGAGTGGCTCACTCCAGAGCAAAGGTGAATGTCCAGAGCCGCGGTGAGGGAGCTTCAGAACTCGTGGTGGACAGATAAGGCTCTGGAAATCCAGAGACTGGCAGACTCGGGTGACACCAGAGGCTTCTTCAGCGCTACTAAGGTTAAAGTTACCGCGTCTTATAACCCCTGCGCTCAAAAGACGGACAAGAACTGCTGAAGGACAATGAGTCCATTAACGCCCGATGGAAAGAGCACTTCCAGGAACTCTTCAACCGACAGCACAACTGAACCAGACATTACCCACCGCATCCCCCAGAGTCCCATCAGAGAAGACATGGAAGGACCATCAACTATGATAGATGTTCAAGATGCCATCAAGAACCTTAAGAAGAACAAGGCCACCAGTCTAGGTCAAAGATCCTATAGCAGAGCAAGATAGGCTACTCCTGCTAAATGCAATGGACTGACGTGTAGTACGCTATGGAGGGGTTCATGGGCCATGGGCATTTTTCCACGCCCATTTTAGCAACCTGAGCCTACCTAACCCGACCCGACTCGCACTGTAATCACTGTTGCGGGGCAACAGTTTGTGTGGGTCAGATTCATAAATCTGTCAGTTCAAACTTCTTGTCAAGAATAAAATTTGATTCTGGTAATTGTCTTTTTTAATGTTTGTTAAATCATTTCTTTTTAAATGGCTCACAAGCAGTGTTTGAGTTGATTTTGTAGTAACCGGAACCGACCCGACTCGCAGGGTAATTGACAGGGGGGGAACTTTTTGTGGGTGATTATAGGGTTAGATTCATAATTCTGTTAGTTCATAATTCTGTTGATTCTTGTTAAAGAATAAAATGTTTAAAAACACACATACATGAAAATTATATAAATGTATATAACACACACAATTATATTTCTTCTAATCCAATAATGAACTTTATTTCAGACTAGACAAGGGACATTAAATAAGAAACATTGTAAATAAGAAACATTGTAAACCTCCCTGCAACTTCACACACACTAGGCCTTATCCCCCCCGGCACTCTCTCGCCTGCCCCCTTTACTACAATGTCCCCCCTCCTATGCCCCTCTCCTCGCCGCCCCGGGCCCCGCACTCTCTCTCCCTGCTGCGGATCCAATCAATGGCCGGAAGCAAGAAGGTGGGAGCAGGAAAGTGGAGCAAGATGGCGGAGTCAGGTTGCTAAAATGTGTCCTATAATCACCCATGAACCCGCCCATGAGCGTACCTCACGTTTGCGTGAGAGTAACCCATCTTGCTCTGCTATAGGATCTTTGGTCTAGATGGGATCCCAGCTGAGATCTTAATGGCTCGTTTTCACGGGGCGACTTGACGCAAGATGTAGCCAGAGTGGAGTGGTCGTGGTCTAGCACGATATCACACGATATAACGGGGGTAGAGTAAAGAGTTCCCACGGTACTCGGCAATTCTGTCATTTGTGCGAGTGACTTGTCCGTCTCCCGATCTTTCCCGAATGAACATCGTGGACTGTAGTGTAGTTAATCACGTGGCACAAATGATGTTACTTTGTTGTCACACACTCTATTCGTTTTTTTCACCCAAGCTCTTTAATGAGCTGAAGAATAATCTGTTTTTTTAGACAAATGTTGTTTGGTGTGATGCACCTTCGCTCAATATGTGCAAGAAGTCGTCTTTTTATTTTGTCAAATATGAATAAACACTGTATCTCACATTGACCGTGATGATTGTGTTATTTTATGATCTACTGAGAGGTGAAACTTTCAGTCTGAAGAAGGCTCTCGACCCGAAGCGCCACCCGTTCCTTCTCTCCAGAGATGCTGCCTGTCCCGCTGAGTTGCTCCAAGCAACTGGTGTCTATCTTCAAAGGACTGACCAGGACTGCCTCTCTCTCTCTCTCTCTCTCTCTCTCTCCCTCCCTCTTTCTCACACAGGCATGAATGGATGAACTCCGCGGGCCAGGCAGCATCTACGGAGGGAAATGGACAGGCGACCCATTCTTCAGGCTGCCTTATGTCTCTTCCCCCCCCCCCCTCACCCCAACTCCCACCCACACACACGAATGCTGGAGAAACTCAGAGGGTGCAGCGGGGCTGAAACGTTGTCTATTTCCTTCGCTCCATAGATGCTGCTGCACCCGCTGAGTTTCTCCAGCATTCGCGTGTGTGGGTTGGAGTTGGGGGGGGGGGGGGGGAGAGAGAGAGATAAGGCAGCCTGAAGAATGGGTCGCCATTCTATTTCCCTCCGTAAATGCTGCCTGGCCCGCGGAGTTCCTCCATTCATGCCTGTGTGAGAGGGAGGGAGGGAGAGAGAGAGAGAGAGAGAAAGGCACACACAAGGTGGATGCAAAATCTTACCTGCCTGTTTCAGTGACAGACACCCACCGCCAGTAAATGAAGTCACCCCCATCTGTCTCCCCCTCCTCTCCCTCGACTCCCCCACCTTTCCCTCCCAACTCCAGTCCTGTCCCGACCCCCTGGGAAACTGAAGGTTTCCCGCTGTAATTAAAGAGTTCCCACGGTAGACTGTAAAACTGGGACCCTGGTTCTGGACTCCCCCAACATCGGGAACATTCTTCCTCCATCTAGCCTGTTCAATCCCGTAGATACGATTAGACAGGTATCTAGTTATTTAATTCATTTAATGATTTCTATCGCCCAGCCTCTCATCTTTCAATCGGGTTCGGCCAGGAAGGAACTGCAGATGCTGGATTAAAACGAAGATAGACACAACATGTAGCTCAGCGGGACAAGCAGCATATCAGAAGGGTCTCGACCCGAAATGTCACCCATTCCTTCTCCCCATAGATGCTGCCTGCCGTCGAACTCATTCTCTTTAAACCGGCATCTGCTGTTCCTTCCGAAACATACACAAGAAATAAGCAACTTTTTGGGCCGAAACGTTGTCTATTTCCTTCGTTCCATAGATGCTGCTGCACCCGCTGAGTTTCTCCAGCATTTGTGTGTGTGGGTGGGAGTTGGGGGGGTAGAGAGATAAGGCAGCCTGAGGGAAGGCTCGCCTGTCAATTTCCCTCCGTAGATGCTGCCTGGCCCGCGGAGTTCCTCCAGTTAGAAACTGCTTTGAGACAAAAAGAGACACACTGACATTAATGAAATGCTTGTTAGCTAGTTTTATTAGATTTGTATGTAAATATCAAACTGGCTGGATTCACTCTATCCAACTTCCGGGTTCACCGTTCGCAGGAGTTCCCACGGTAACCGCAAGAGTTACTACGGATATCGCACGGGACACTTCGTTCATAAAATGTTGCAATGCTCAACCACAAGTGTACAAGTCACTCTTGGACAAATTCAAACATGTTTGAATTTTCTCCCGAGTACCCAAGTTACACGATTACCTGCCGTTAGCGCCACGGTGGTCCACGAATGCCGTACTGTTACCGCACGAGGTTCCCACGATGTCAAACTCTGGTTACCTCTTGCGTCAAGTCGCACCGTGAAAAGAGGGTTTAAAGGAAGGTGGTCACTGGGGATCCCAATCCTCTACAGAACTAACGATGGGCTCTTCAACCTTAATAGGTTGAAGGCCAAGAGCAAAGTCAGTAACATCGCCATCATGGAGCTTCAGTACGCGGACCACTGCGCCATTGCAGCACACTCTGTAGAAGACCTCCAGGGCATCCTGAATGCCTTTGCCAACGCATACAGAGTCATGGGCCTAGCCTTAAATATCAAGAAGACCCAGGTCCTTCATCAACCTCCACCCAACCAGCCATCTACCCAGCCCACTATAAAAGTGGACGACACCACTCTTGAAAACGTTGACCACTTCCCCGACCTTGGCAACATTCTTTTCTCAAAAGCTGACAGACTCTCAGGTCAACCATCGCCTGCGTTGTGCCAGCGGAGCCTACGCCAGACTCAGGAAAAGAGTCTTTGAAGATCGAGACCTAAAGGCTCAAACAAATAAAAGGCTATCTATCTATCTATCTATCTATCTATCTATCTATCTATCTATCTATCTATCTATCTATCTATCTATCTATCTATCTATCTATCTATCTATCATCTATCTATCTATCTATCTATCTATCTATCTATCTTTAAAACTGCTGGTCTACAGAACTGTTGTCCTCTCCACCTATTGTATGGAGCCGAGTCATGGACCACCTACAGCAGGCACCTTACGAATGATTCTGAGGATCAGCTGGGAGGACAAACGCACCAACATCAGTGTTTTGGAGGAAGCCAACATGACCAGCATCACCACAATAATGCAGCACCAACTTCGATGGACTGGCCATGTCATCCGCATGTCCAACACACGTCTACCTAAACAAATGCTGTACTCTCAATTGAAGGAAGGTGGGCCAAAGGAACACTTCAAGGACAACATCAAGAACAGCCTGAAAAAGATTCCACATCACATCGAGCAACTGGGAGCACATTGCACTGGACAGGCACTCCTAGAGGAAATCCGTGAAGGAAGGAGCTGCACGTCACGAAATGGAACTACCCCGTGTCGCAGAGACAAAGCGATAGCGCCGTAAGGAGAGAGAGAGAAGGGGGCTCGACGATTACCAACCACCGCCAGTCTCCACAGCCCACGTTGCCTCAAGGTGTGTGGGTCCCAGATCGGCCTCTACAGACATCTGCTGACCCACAAGTAGACGATCTTATGGAGAGGAGGGGACAGTCATCCTTGTTTCGCGTGACCGCCGATCGTGATTGTGCTCAGTTCTGGGCAACATGTTATAGAAAATATGTCGTCAAGCTGGAAAGGGTACAGAGAGGATTTACGAGGATGTTGCCAGGGCAAGAGGGTCTGAGCTATAGGAAGAGGTCAAGTAGGCTTGGACTCTATTCCTTGGAGCGCAGGGGGTGAGGGGTGATCTTATTGAGTTGTATAGAATCATGAGAGGAATAGATCGGGTAGATACACAGTCTCTTGCCCAGAATAGGTGAAATGAGAACCAAAGGACATAGGTTTAAGGCAAAGGGGAAAAGATTTAATAGGAATCTGAGGGGTCATTTTTTCACACAAAGGGTGGTGCGTGTATGGAACAAGCTGCCGGAGGAGGTAGTTGATGATCATCATCGTTGAAAACATCAACGGGCACCGTGCCTTACAATGCTAGTGATCGCAACATCTACTGAAGTGTGGATGGTCGTTGGCTCGCTAGGAGCTCATCCGCCCTTTGACATGTCTTGTTGTTGGTCATTGCCCCCTCTTCACCTGGCAAACCAGGTGGGGGAGATGGTATAGTCGCCGGCTATCCGACCATGGAGCAGGTAGCACGGGATTCCATGGTACATGGGGGAGTCCAGAACCAAGGGCCGCAGTTTAAGAATAAGGAGTAAGCCATTTAGAACGGAGACGAGGAAACACTTTTTCTCACAGCGAGTGGTGAATCTGTGGAATTCTCTGCCTCAGAGTGCGGTGGAGGCAGGTTCTCTGGATGCTTTCAAGAGAGAGCTAGATAGGGCTCTTAAAAATAGCGGAGTCAGGGGATATGGGGAGAAGGCAGGAACGGGGTACTGATTGGGGATGATCAGCCATGATCACATTGAATGGCAGTGCTGGCTCGAAGGGCCGAATGGCCTTCTCCTGCACCTATTGTCTATTGTCTATTATCTACCCTTGGCGGGGGAAACTCTCCCTGACCTGACCTGGTTTGAGGCTGAGTAGTAGTTTGTAGTTGAGGCTGGGACTATCCCAATGTTTAAGAAACAGTTAGACAGGTACATGGATAGGACAGGTTTGGAGTGATATGGGCAGGTGGGAGGGACTAGTGTAGCTGGGACATGTTGGCTGGTATGGGCAAGTTGGGCTGAAGGGCCTCTTTCCACACCGTATCACTCTATGAATATGATTAGCACTGAAAAATGGGTGTAATGCCATCTGGTTTCTGGTAAAATATATCTGAGGAGAATTTAATTACTTGGATTCATGAGAGAAATGGAAGGCTCATGTGAATAGTGACAGAGGTGCTTAAAGTCATTAAGGGCATGTGGAATACGTAACAAGAAATAAAGACATAGAATGCTAGAAATACTTAGAAGTTCGGGCAGTGTATATGGGCATGGAGAGACTTTAGAAACACAACGCGGGAACGCTCTTCGGCCCATTGAGTCCATGTCGACCAGCGATCACCCCACACACTAACACTACCCCTACACACACGGGCCATTTTTTAAATTACAACTTATCAAAACCAATCAGCCTACAAACCTGTACGTCGTTTGAGTGTGGGAGGAAACCGGATCACCCGGAGAAAACCCATGCCGACACAGGGAGAACGTACAAACTCCGTACAGAGAGCACACATAATCAGGCTCGAACCCGGGTCTCTGGCGCTGAAAGGCAGCAACTCTACTACTGCAACGCAATGGAGTTAAAGTTTCATATTGTTGAAATTTTGTTAGCCCAGCATCTGCAGTATTTGCATTTACATATTAAACTATTTCCATTATCAGGCGGTCCAAGTGCCTAAAGACACAGATATAAAATGATTGATGGATGTCGATTGATGGATATCGATAGATATGGAAGAAACAGGAAAATTAAGAGCTCTTTTGATAGGTCATCAATCAGGCCATACTAGTCCGAATGGCTTGTTTTTCTGTTGTGTCATTTTATGAATTGTCATTGCTTTTGTGGCTTTGTTTAGCTTAGTTTAGAGATACAGCGCGGAAACCGGACCTTCGGCCCACCGAATCCTCTCCGACCTGCGATCCCCCCAGAGTTAACACTATCCTACACACACCAAAGATGATTTACAATTTCACCCAGCCATTTAATCTACAAATCTGTACGTCTTTGGAATGTGGGAGGAAACGGGGAGACATGAACCCACGCTGGTCACGGGGAGAAGGTACAAACTCAGTACAAACGAGCAACCCCTGGTCAGGATCGAACCCGGGTCTCTGGCGCTGTAAGGCAGCAACTCTATCACTGTGCCACTCTGCTGCTCCATTGCTACATGCCATGGTACACTAGTTCTTTTCTCATTGCAATAATGCTTCCCTTCCTCCTGAATGGATGGTACCTCACCGCCAGTGGTTTGGACAATTGAGATTACAGGGGGATGGAGCTCACATTGGGGGCTGAGGTGATAATTAATCCAACATTACAAATATAGAGAGTATTATAACGGATGCATAATTTTCAGAAATTGGAGACTGCGATGAAATGACTTCCAAAGAATGCGAAGGCAGTTGCAATGAGATTCAATTAATGTGTAATTCCTTTCCAGTGCCGGAAAATGGAGAGGAATTCTCCACAGCTTGCAGCCTTTAATGAAACCCCGGACTGCACGACGTTTTCAATCTTCCTCACGGAAACAGTGTGTACAGAGTGGTGCACATTCCCCAAGGTATGTTTCATAAATCATGATCACATTATAAAATAATAAAACTCACAATTTCTTTTCACTGGAAGTATATGGTCTTACTTGGTACTTCATCACGATTGCGTCTCCAGATGTCTCGTGTTATGTTGTGGAAACAATTAACAAATGAAAAGAAATCATAAGAGCCAGAGAATACTGCTGGGAATTAAAGGGATTGGATTTTGTAATTTAATTCAAGTTATGGTACTGAGCCTATTTGTGGTTTATTCATAAATTACCAGGTACTAGTTTCCTTCAACAATGCCTCTGATCACTCTAATTTCACATTGGTTCCATCCTATAGACAAAAGAAACTAATTTTTAATCTGTGAATAATTTGGGTCTGTTTGCTTGCTAATTGCTGAATAGAAACATAGAAACATAGAAAATAGGTGCAGGAGAAGGCCATTCGGCCCTACGAGCCAGCACCGCCATTCATTGTGATCACGGCTGATCGTCCCCTATCAATAACACGTGCCTGCCTTCGCCCCATATCCCTTGACTCCACTAGCCCCTAGAGCTCTATCTAATTCTCTCTTAAATCCATCCAGTGATTTGGCCTCCACTGCCCTCTGTGGCAGGGAATTCCATAAATTCACAACTCTCTGGGTGAAAAAGTTTTTTCTCACCTCCGTCTTGAATGACCTCCACTTTATTCTAAGACTGTGGCCCCTGGTTCTGGACTCGCCCAACATTGGGAACATTTTCCCTGCATCTAGCTTGTCCAGTCCTTTTATAATGGAACATATTTGGACATGTGGAACATATAATGGAACAGTGAACATATTTTCTTTTCTGTTGAATTTGCAGTCAAATTAGGGATGCAACGATGTCAGGGTGTCAGGGGTTATGGGGAGAAGGCAGGTGGATGGTGTTAAGAGGGAGAGATATATCTGCCATGATTAAATGGCATAGTAGACTTGATGGGCTGAATGGCCTAATTCTGCTTCTGCTATCGCTTATGAACTTATGAATATCCTTCCTTCCCTGCAGAGTTATTACAATTAATAATTCATACAAATCCATGCAACCATTAGTGGCTAGTTCTCTGAAAGGGGTTTCAAACCATTTTTCTCGCCTTCATCATCCACCTTCATGGTTACAAAACTTGCTCCTCCTGCAGGTTACTATCGACGCTAGTTCTACCACACCTAATGCCTCCAGAGCACAACATCCTCATTGCATTGTTTAAGAGGGAACTGCAGATGCTGGAGAATCGAAGGTTACACAAAAAAGCTGGAGAAACTCAGCGGGTGCAGCAGCATCTATGGAGCGAAGAAAATAGGCAATGTTTCGGGCCAAACCCTTCTTCAGACTGATCGGGGGCGGGGGTGGGTTGGGACAAGAAAGGGAAAAGGAGGAGTAGCCCGAAGGCTGGGGATGGGAGGAGACAGCAGGGGGACTGAGGAAGGGGAGGAGACAGCAAGGACTAACAAAATTGGGAGAATTCGATGTTCTGCCCCGGGGTGCAGACTCCCCAAACGGAATATGAGGTGCTGCTGTTCCTCCAATTCCGTTTGGGGAGTCTGCACCCCGGGGGCATGAACATCGAATTCTCCCAATTTTGTTAGTCCTTGCTGTCTCCTCCCTCAGCCCCCCTGCTGTCTCCTCCCATCCCCCAGCCTTCGGGCTCCTCCTCCTTTTCCCTTTCTTGTCCCCGCCCACCCCCGTCCCCGATCAGTCTGAAGAAGGGTTTCGGCCCGAAACGTTGCCTATTTCCTTCGCTCCATAGATGCTGGTGCACCCGCTGAGTTTCTCCAGCTTTTTTGTGTAACCATCCTCATTGCATTCGTGACTTGATTTTACACATGAATAGTTGCATATCTAAGGACATGATTTTTCACCTTAAATCTCTGATCTCTGGCTTACTGACAGTCCAACCAGTGAAAACCGTTTTATCCCATCTATTCCATCAATGTCATATGTTATTCCATATAAGAGATTCACACGGATAAATTTACCAGCTAGATATTGTACAGTAACGGATGCAGCCCCTCCAACATCAACCCATTGACGCTGCCAGGACAATGCGTCTTTATGGCCAACATGATTCTAAAAAAAATGTAGGGCTTAAAAGATGCCTAAAACGTAGCAACTCTTGTCATAAGGTAATAAGTGATAGTATCAGAATTAGGCCATTCGGCCCATTAAGTGTACTCCGCCATTTAAACATGGCTGATCTATCTCTCCCTCCTAATGCCATTCTCCTGCCTTCTCCCCATGCCCCTCATACTAATCAAACATCTATCTATCCCTGCCTTAAAAATACCCACTAACTTGGCATCTACAGCCTACTGTGGCAAAGAATTCCACAGATTCACCACCCTCGGACTAAAGAAATTTCTCCTCGACCTCATCCTTTAATTCTGATGCTATGACCTCTAGTCCTGGCCTCTCCCACTAGCCATTGGCCTGGCCTCCCCAGCCTTCCGCAGATTCACCACTCTCTGACTGAAGGAATGCCTCCTCATCTCCTTTTTATTCTGAGATTAGGGCATCTGGTCCTAGTCTCTCCCACTCTTGGACCCACAATACCTCAACACTGGTCAAGAAGGCTCACCAGCGTCTCTTCTTCCTGAGGAGACTGAAGAAGGTCCATCTGTCTCCTCAGATTCTGGTGAACTTCTACCGCTGCACCATCGAGAGCATCCTTACCAACTGTATCACAGTATGGTACGGCAACTGCTCTGTCTCCGACCGGAAAGCACTGCAGAGGGTGGTGAAAACTTGCCCAACGCATCACCGGTTCCTCGCTCCCCTCCATTGAGTATGTCCAAAGCAAACGATGTTTGCGAAGGGCGCTCAGCATCGCCAAGGACTGCTCTCACCCCAGCCACAGACTGTTTACCCTCCTACCATCCGGGAGGCGCTACAGGTCTCTCCGTTGCCGGACCAGTAGGTCCAGGAACAGCTTCTTCCCTGCGGCTGTTACATTACTCAACACTGTACCTCGGTGATTGCCAGTCACCCCCCCCCCCGGACACTCCTTCCCCCAGAAAAATTGCACTACTACTACTGTATGTACATATATATATTTACTGCTCATTATTCTATGTTCACTCTTCTGGGTGAGATGCTAACTGCATTGCATTGTCTCTGTACTGTACACTGCACAATGACAATAAAGTTTGAATCTAGAATCTGAATCTGAATCTAGTGGAAACATCCTCCCCAAATCCACTGTATCAAAGCCTTTCACTATTTGGTACGTTTCAATGAGGTCCCCTGCATTCTTCTAAACTCCAGTGAGTACAGGCCCAGTGACGTCAATTCATTCATTCATCATCGGTGAAAACATTAGCGATGCAGTGGTGCTAATTTCCAACGGGAACGGTGACGGACGCACCTCACATCTCTGTCCTCCAGTTCCTGTGGACTTCTGCCTCTGGAAGTATAGGATTTTGGTGTGTGTGTGCTTTGTCATCGTTCCTTACAATGCTGTGTACGACAGTGATCGCAACTTCTACTGAAGTGTGGACGGCCCGTTGGCTTGCTAGGAGCTCATCCGCCCTTTTGACAGGTCTTGTTTTGGGTCCTGCTGGGGGTCCACAGCCCCCTCCTCACCTGGCAAAACCAGGTGGGGGATATGGTTTAGTCTCCGACTATCCGACCATGGAGCAGGTAGCACGGGATTACATGGAACTCCCCCACACCTGACCTGACTAGTCTTCAAATGCTCATCATATGTTAACCCAATCATCCCTGGGATCTTTGTCGTAAACCTCCTGTGGATCCTCTCCAGCAGCAGCATATCGTTCCTCAGTTGTGAGGTCCAAAACTGCTCACAATACTCCGAATGCGGTCTGACCAGCGCCTTATAAAGCCTCAGCATTACATCAGAAATAATACTCAGCTGAACGTTCCATTGCCTCTTCTTTGCTGAATTAGCATCTGCATGTATGCAGGGGACAAAACTGGTAAGCAGTCTGGAGCTCAGGGATCTTAATTGAGCCTGAATCGTGGGTCAGGGGGCAACTGAACATCACTTGGCAGCTCCAGCAAAGTGTCTTTCACTTTCCCAATGATGTGGACGAGGCTAATTGGGCAACAAATGGTGGTAATGATCATTATAAATAAGTCATGGCATTTACATTTCAGTGTCATAGCGGCACAAGAAGGGAATAGCTCTGATCCGGGGCTGAAATGATTCACAGGAATTACAGTACGTGGAGTAGTGACAAAGAACTGCCGATGTTGTGAATACACAAGGGACACAGTATCTCGGGAGATCATGGAGTACAAGACCCTTAGAAACATAGAAACATAGAAAATAGTTGCAGGAGTAGGTCATTCGGCCCTTCGAGCCTGCACCGCCATTCAATATGATCATGGCTGATCATCCAACTCAGTATCCTGTACCTGCTTTCTCTCCATACCCCCTGATCCCTTTAGCCACAAGGGCCACATCTAACTCCCTCTTAAATATAGCCAATGAACTGGCCTCAACTACCTTCTGTGGCAGAGAATTCCAGAGATTCACCACTCTCAGTGTGAAAAATGTTTTCCTCATCTCGGTCCTAAAAGATTTCCCCTTTATCCTTAAACTGTGACCCCTTCTTGACATTACATTGTGGTGGCACAGTGGAGCAGCAAGGGATGCTGATGCCTCATATCTCCAGAGTCCTGGGTTCAATTCTAATCTCCGGTACTGTCTGCTGGAGTTTGCATGTTCTCACTGTGACTGCACCCAGGGTGGAAGAACCATGAACCAGAGGACACAGATGTAAGGTGAGAGGGCAACATTTAATAGGAACTCGGGGGGCAACTTTTTCACTCAGAGGATGGTGGTGTATGGAACAAGCAACTACATATTGAATAAGCTGGAGAAACTCAGCGGGTGCAGCAACATCTATGGAGCGAAGGAAATAGGCAACGTTTCGGCCCGAAACGTTGCCTATTTCCTTCGCTCCATAGATGCTGCTGCACCCGCTGAGTTTCTCCAGCTTTTTTGTGTACCTTAGATTTTCCAGCATCTGCAGTTCCTTCTTAAATACATATTGAATAAAGTCACCACCACCGAATGGGGTGCCAAAACCAACAACAGTACGTACCACAGCCTTAGCACTCTGCTTTTCCGCTGGAGAATAGGCCTGCCCTGCTTGGGAGAGATCTACACATGCAAAGAAGGACGTCTCCATCCTTGAACACCAGCTGCCATAGCATCACTGGTTGCCTCCGATCTACGGACATAGACAACGTCTACCTACTGGCTGGCATCGCTCCTCCAGACATCAGGAGAGCTGTTGCAAGTAGGACAGAGCGTCTGAAGCAACTGACAGACGATAGACACCCGTTGTACAACCGTGTGACCCCTCCTAGGCGGTTAAAACCCCGTAAGAGTTTCCAAACCAGCGTCACCCCATTGGAAACAAAATCAACACCAACTGAAGCTCGCCTCCAGATGTGGAAGGACTCGCCAGTCCCTATTTCCACCAAGATGGGCACATACCAGCAGCAGCGCGCTTACCACTGGGTGTTGATGAACACTGGCTGAACTGGAGATGTCTCAACCGACTGCGAACCGGGGTCGGGTGGTCAAGGGCGACAATGCACAAATGGGGCTACATCGAGGGTTCCATAACCTGTGACTGTGGCACATAGATCCAGACAATGTAACACCTACTGCAATGCCCATTGCTGGATAATCCATGTACTACTGCAGACCTTGCACTTAACACTCCAATAGAGCAACGATATGTACAGCAGTAGCGAGCAACTATATAGCATAAGGGCACGAAAGAGGAAGATAGAACGAGCTACCAGAGAATGCAGAGAATGCATTCATAAAGTATCATTCATTCATCCATCCATTCATTCTCATTCATTCATTCATTCATTCTCATTGATACATTCATTCACTCATTCATTCATTCATTCACACATTCATTCATTCATTCTCAATCATACATTCATTCACTCATTCATTCATTCACATTCAATCATTCATTCTCAATCATACATTCATTCACTCATTCATTCATTCACACATTCATTCATTCATTCTCATCATACATTCATTCACTCATTCATCATTCACACATATCATTCATTCATTCATTCATTCATTATTCATCTTTCAATCATTCATTCATTCATGCCTTCAATCATTTATTCAATGTAATTGAGGCAGGTATTATAGCAGCATTTAAAAGACACATAAGAAGAACTCTTCTGAAGTCACTGAAGAAGGGTCCCGACATGAAACATCACCCATCTTTTTTCTCCAGAGATGCTGCCTGACCCGCTGAGTTACTGCAGCACTTAAAAAGACACTTGTTCAGGTACATGCATAGGATAAGTTCAGAGGGAATGCAGGCAAATGGAACTAGTTTAAATGGGGCATCTTGGTCAGCATGGATGTGTTGGGCTGAAGGGCCTGTTTCTGTGCTGTGTGATTCTATGACTATGATTCCATGGTATGCTTATACAGTGCTGTGCTCTGCTGAAGATATTACTGCAGTGAACTACAAGATTGTATTCTGGTGACAATGAAGGAGCAGTGATTTACTTCCAAATCTACACAGCTTGTCAACGTGGAGCTGCTTTTATTACGGCAATCTGCAGGCCAGGACTGGCGATATGGAGACGTGATTTGAAATTCCATCCCGGCAGCTGAGGAGTTTCTATATATAGTTAATTAAGTAAATCTGGAATTAAAATATCCCTCGTGTCAGTAACGATGGTCCCTGAACAATCAAACTGTCAACAGGTTCTTTCAGGAGGATGTCAGCTATTCTAACCTCGTTTTACATGATTCCAGGCATATGCTTGCCATATGCTTGCCATAGAGAGAGTACAGAGAAGGTTCACCAGACTGATTCCTGGGATGTCAGGACTTTCATATGAAGAAAGACTGGATAGACTCGGCTTGTACTCGCTAGAATTTAGAAGATTGAGGGGGGATCTTATAGAAACTTACAAAATTCTTAAGGGGTTGGACAGGCTAGATGCAGGAAGATTGTTCCCGATGTTGGGGAAGTCCAGAACAAGGGGTCATAGTTTAAGAATAAGAGGGAAATCTTATAGGACCGAGATGAGGAAAACTTTTTTCACACAGAGAGTGGTGAATCTCTGGAATTCTCTGCCGCAGAAGGTAGTTGAGGCCTGTTCATTGGCTATATTTAAGAGGGAGTTAGATGTGGCCCTTGTGGCTAAAGGGATCAGGCGGTATGGAGAGAAGGCAGGAACAGGATACTGAGTTGGATGATCAGCCATGATCATATTGAATGGCGGTGCAGGCTCGAAGGGCCGAATGGCCTACTCCTGCACCTATTTTCTATGTTTCTATGTTTCTATGCTTCATATTGTGTAGGAAGGAACTACAGATGCTGGTTTACACTGAAGATAGGCACAAAATGCCAGAGTAACTCAGCGGGTCAGACAGCATCTCTGGAGAAAAGAAGTACGCAACGTTTCGGATCGGAACCTGAAGTCTGCAGTCCGAAGAGGGGTTCCGACCCGAAACGTCACCCAACCTTTTTCTCCAGAGATACAGCCTGATCCACTGAGTCACTCCAGCATTTTGTAAAACACATCTCTGGAGAAAAGGAATAGGTGACATTTCTGTCTGAGACCCTTCTTCAGACCCACATATTTCTCTGTTGAATAAACCACTCGGAGATGGTCACTAGACTTTAAGACTTTTGCCTTCCGTCACAGTGAGGAGGTGCCTGGTGAACTCACTGTGGAGGATGTTAAATTTGTGTTTATTGTGTGTTTTGTTATTTTATTATATGTATGACTGCAAGGCATGACATTTCGTTCAGACCGGAAGATCTGAATGACAATAAAGGATACTTTATTTTACTTTTTTACTACATCTTATTCTCACCAGTAATCTCCAGATAACATTTGTAAAAATGATTATGGGTGATAGAGGGTTTTCATTCAAGTATTTTTTTTTTAAAATAATTTCTTGCGGTTTTCTTTGGCTTCGTAAAAAGAGTAAAAAATTAAAGGCAAGGACGAACTGCCGATCTCTTTATTATTCCAGGCATATCACCATGCCATAAGGTGCAAAACACAGAGCAACCACAATCAAAGCATTTGGATTGCAGTGTCAGTTCTTACACAGCATCCACTAACAAGTGTTTCTGCTAACAACAGCGATATCATCGCACCAGATCGAATATGTAAAGGTAGCACATTCCCGGACCGTGTGAAGTCACTGAGCTGCAGTCTCTGATGCCCCGGATCGAGGCTTATCTCCAGGCACAACCAGGCAGAGTAAGCAAGAGTGCAGGATAATACATATTGCCACGACCGAAACAACTGATGGAGTGAATGATAATAGCATTGGGCAGTCCCTGCACACTGGTACAAAAACAAAATCCTCTTGTAATTCCTCTGTAATAGGCAAAGGGGATAGAGATGTAACATTATTACTGATAGACACAAACCACTGGAGTACCTCAGCAGGTCAGGCAGCATCTCTGGAGGAAAGGAATAGACGATGCTTCGGGTCGGGACCCTTCTTCAGACTGAGAGTCAGTGGAGAGGGGAATGAGAGATATGAAGAATTACTTAATATTACTATTGTCTTACTCACCTGATGTTTAGGTCCATCGACATCCAATTAGTTAAGGGAATTCAGCTTGGAAACAGGCCCTTTGGCCCACGGAGTCTATGCTGACCAGCGATCACCCGTTCAAACTAATTCTATCCTTCACATCAGGGGCAATGCATAGAAGCCACTTAACCTATAAACCTGCACGTATTTGGAATGTGGGAGGAAACTGTGGAGCACCCGGAGAAAATCTATGCGGTCACGGGGAGAACGTACTAACTCCATGCAGACAGCACCCGTAGTCGGAATCGAACCCGGGTCTCCGGCACTGTAAGGGATCAACACTACCAATTTGCAGCCAAATTAAGTGACCAATGTGAATTTTGTGACCCCAATTCCAGGAAGGCTGTCAGAATATTAACCTACTATTCCCTTTAAGTCTTTCAATAGTTGCATAGCATTAAAGGATTATGAATTAAATTGAAAAAGCAAACTGAGCTGGATCCATTGCATCATCATCCATAACAAAAAGAATGAGTGAATTTACTGTTTTAAAGATATGGTGGTGCCATGGTTAAGCTAATGGACTGATGTCCAGAGGCTTGAGATATTAATCTGGAGATATGAATTTCAATGTCACTACAGCTGGGGAATTTAAACACGTTAATGAAACAAATGTGTGATGATGTATTCGAGAGAGAGTTAGATATAGCTCTTAGGGCTAACGGTATCAAAGGATGGAGTACCTCAGCAGGTCAGGCAGCATCTCTGGAGGAAAGGAATAGACGATGCTTCGGGTCGGGACCGATGGGGAGAAAGCAGAAATGGCGTACTGATTCTGGATGATCAGCCATGATCATATTGAACGCTGATCAACATCCCCATCCACATCAACGGGACAGAGGTGGAACGTGTTTCCAGCTTCAGGTTCCTGGGGGTCAACATTTCCAATGACCTCTCTTGGACCCACAATACCTCAACTCTGATCAAGAAGGCTCACCAGCGTCTCTTCTTCCTGAGGAAACTGAAGAAGGTCCATCTGTCTCCTCAGATCCTGGTGAACTTCTACCGCTGCACCATCGAAAGCATCCTTACCAACTGTATCACAACTGCTCTGTCTCCGACCGGAAAGCACTGCAGAGGGTGGTGAAAATTGCCCAACGCATCACCGGTTCCTCGCTCCCCTCCATTGAGTCTGTCCAAAGCAAGCGTTGTCTGCGGAGGGCGCTCAGCTTCGCCAAGGACTGCTCTCACCCCAACCATGGACTGTTTACCCTCCTACCATCTGGGAGGCGCTACAGGTCTCTCTGTTGCCGGACCAGCAGGTCCAGGAACAGCTTCTTCCCTGCGGCTGTCACTCTACTCAACAATGTACCTCGGTGACTGCCAATCACCCCCACCCCCGGACACTCCTCCCACAGGAAAAACACTATGTCTGTATACATGTAAATAGATTTATTTATTGAAATCATATTCTATGTCGCTCTTCCAGGGAGATGCTAACTGCATTTCATTGTCTCTGTACTGTACACTGACAATGACAATTAAAGTTGAATCTGAATCTGAATCTGAATCTGTTGAATCTGGTAGTGCTGGCTCGAAGAGCCAAATGGCCTACTCCTGCATCTAGTTTCTATTTTATTATGTTTCTAAATCTGGAAGGAGAAGCTAACCTTAGTATGGGTGAACACAACTGTAATTAAAAACCCATCTTTTTCTCTGCTGGCCTTCAGGGAAGGGCTCTATTCCTTGGAGCACAGGAGGCCGAGGGGTGATCTTATAGAGGTGTATAAAATCAAAAGAGGAATAGAAACATAGAAACATAGACACATAGAAAATGGTAGTTGGAGTACGCTTTTCGGCCCTTCGAGCCTGCACCGCCATTCGATATGATCATGGCTGATCATCCAACTCAGTATCCAATCCCTGCCTTCTCTCCATACCCCCTGATCCCTTTAGCCACAAGGGCCACATCTAACTCCCTCTTAAATATAGCCAATGAACTGGTCTCAACTACCTTCTGTGGCAGAGAATTCCACAGATTCACCACTGTGTAAAAAATGATTTTCTCATCTCGGTCCTAAAATACTTCCCTCTTATCCTTAAACTGTGACCCTTAGTTCTGGACTTCTAGATCAGGTAGATGCACAAAGTGGCTTGCCCAGTGTAGGTGAATCGAGGACCAGAGGACATAGGTTTAAGGTGAAGAGGAAAAGATTTAATAGGAATCTGAGGGGTAACATTTTCACACAAAGAGTGGGGGGGTATAGAACAAGCTGCCAGAGGAGGTAGTTGAGGCTGGGACTATTACACCATGTTAAGAAACAGTTAGACAGATACATGGATACGACAGGTTTGGAGAGATATGGGCCAAACGGGTGAAGGCAGGACGAGGTGGCTGGAACATGTTAGTCGGTGTGGGCAAGTTGGGGTGAAGAGCCTATTTCCACGCTGTATCGCTATGACTCTGGGAAGGCAGTTCAGCACCACATCCTCAAGGACAATTAGAGTTGGTCTTGCCAGTGACGTTAACATCATTTAAGACAACCTTTACTTTAAAAAAATTAGATTGAGATTTATTGGTTGTATTAGTCAGTCTTGCCCAGAGTAGGAGTATTGAGAACCAGAGGACATTGGTTTAAGGTGAGGAGGGAAATTATTTAATAAGAATGTGCGGGGGATAACATTTTTACACAAAGGATGATGGGTGTATGGAACAAGCTGCCAGAGGAAGTTAGGCCTGTTTCCATGCTGTAACAATCTATGACTATGAAGGACCTTTCCTCTCCTTATCAGGTCTGGAGTCTACATGTGATTCTCGGGGCTCTAATGTGGTTGATTCTTAAATAGACAAAAGACAACAGGTGCAGAAGTAGGCCATTCGGCCCTTCGAGAAAATGTATTTTCTAAGTCAAAAGTTAAGAGGATTTAATGCTGTTGAGCCTTTGTGTCAATGTTAAGAGTGATTATACATTTGTTGATAAGTCCCTATGTCATTGGAGCTGAATTAAGCCAATCTCGGCTGATCTATCTTTCCCACTCAACCCTACTCTCCCCTCCTTCTGCCCATAACCTTTGACACACTTCCCAATCAAGAATTGGCCAATCTCCATTTTAAAAATACCCAATGAAGAAATAGTCAGGCCTGTTCTGCAGATGCTTCTTGCTGCAGATGTGTTGGTGGCTCCATCACCCTCTCTACTTAAGACGGACTTATTTTCTTTCTTTCCCAGGATCTTCAAACTGAGACCATTAACTTAATTTCTCATTCCACAGATGCTGCCTGACCTACCATGGTGTTTCCAGTAGTATGAGTTTTTAGGTAGACACAAAATGCTGGAGTAACTCAGCAGCATCTATGGAGAGAAGAAATTGGCGAAACCCTTCTTCAGACCGATGTCAGGGGAGGGGGCGGGACAAAGAAAGAATGTTCCTCCGATTTGCGCTGGGCCTCATTCTGACAATGGGGAAGGCCCAAGAAGGAAAGGTCAGTGGATGGTTCAGCAACCAGATCAAGTAGTAGACAGGTGAATTAGGGGAGGGCACCACTAAAGGGGAATTAGGGGAGGGCACCACTAAAGGGGAATTAGGGGAGGGCACCATTAAATGGTGAATTAGGGGAGGGCACTATTAAATGGGGGAATTAGGGGAGGGCACCATTAAATGGGAATTGAATTAGGGGAGGGCACTATCAAATGGGGGAATTAGGGGAGGGCACTAGTAAATGGGACAATTAGAGGAGGGCTCCAGTAAATCTAACTTGAAAACATTAAATTGGCCTTTGCCTTCTGGCAGAGAATTCCACAGATTCACAGCTCTGGGAGAAAAAGTTTTTACTCATCTCAGTCCTAAATGGCTAACCCCTTCCTTATTCTTAAACTGTGAACCTTGGATCCGGACGCCCCCAACATCGAGAACATTTTGCCTGCATCAAGCCTGTCCAATCTCTTAAGAATGTTATATGTTTCGATAGGATCAGGGGTTATGGGGAGAAGGCAGGTGAATGGGGTTAGGAGGGGGAAATAGATCAGCCATGTCTAAATGGCGGAGTAGACTTGATGGACCAACTGGCCTAATTCTGCTGCTAACACATGGACTCATGAATGATACCATCATTGCTGAATGTCTCATGAGTAACGATGAGTCAGAGTACAGGGGAGAGACTGATAACCAGGTGAACAACAATCGTGCCCTCATCATTAGTAGCTGATTGTTGACGGCATAATCAGCTAGTGCGGTCCTAAGCTCTTTGGAGACTGAACAATCTTAATGAGGACTTCATTATACTTTATCTTGCAGTACATTTCTTTTCTTTAACCTGTATCTGTGCAACGCGGGCGACTCGATTGTAATTATGTATAGTCTTTTCTTTGACGGGAGAGTGTCTGAATAAAAGCCTTTCATTGTACCGGTACTAAGCTAAACTCAACTGAAGCAGGGGAATGCCAGGGATCAATAAACATCTTCATCAACAGGACAGCACAGTATACATATCCATGTGCTGGTCTAATTGTTTCTTTAACGTTGTGATAGTCCCTGCCCCAACTATCTCCTCTGTCAGCTCGTTCCATACACCCATCACCCTTTGTGTGAAAAAGTTATCCCCCAGATTCCTCTTAAACCACTTCCCCTTCACCTTAAACCTATGTCTTCTGGTTTTGTTTTGGTTTTAGATTTTTTTAGTTTTAGAGATACAGTGGAATTCGGTGGCCAGAGGGGGGGCTTTCTGGAGCGCTGGTATGGGTTCTTGAGGTGGCAGCTCAGTCCCTCAAGCCTGATGTGCTGGCAGCTCACTCACGGCTGGTGGGCTGGCAGTTGACTCATGACTATTCCTTGAAATTCCATTTCAAGCAGGGTGCAAGGCCACCAAATTCAAGTGCAGTTTCTTACCACTATGAGCAGGGTCAAAGGCCACCAAATTCGAGTGCAGTTTCATACCACTTCAAGCCAGATCCAAGGCCGCCAAATTCAAGTGCAGCTTCATACCATTTCATGCAGGGTGAAACCACCATAAAACCACACAAAACACCACACTCACAGTTTAGTAGACATTCAGTGTGTTCAGTTGATTCACAGCGCAGACAGTCATGACCTCTCCCTCCCCCATCATGCAGAGACAAAGACAAAGCACCCAAGCCACCATTTGTAGTAAGTAGTGCCTTTCAACTTCATGCCACCATTTGCAGTAAGTAGTGCCTTTCAACTTCAATCCAAAGCACCCAAGCCACCATTTGCAGTAAGTAGTGCCTTTCAACTTCATGCCACCATTTGCAGTAAGTAGTGCCTTTCAACTTCAATCCAAAGCACCCAAGCCACCATTTGCAGTAAGTAGTGCCTTTCAACTTCAAGCCAAATCACCCGCCACCATTTGCAGTAAGTAGTGCCTTTCAACTTCAATCCAAAGCACCCAAGCCACCATTGCAGTAAGAAGTGCCTTTCAACTTCAAGCAAAGCACCCAAGCCACCATTGGCAGTAAGAATTGCCTTTCAACTTCAAGCCAAATCCCCCTCCACCATTTGCAGTAAGTAGTGCCTTTCAACTTCAAGCCAAAGCACCCAAACAACCATTTGCAGGCTGTGCCTTTTTACTTCAATCAAACCATATTTTCATTTTCAAACCACATTAAGGGGACTCACAGTTGTGTAGACATTTGTTCAGTGTTATTCAGAGCTCAGAGAGACGTGACCCTTGGCTTCATCCACCTTGCAGAGACTGTGAAGCACACCACTTCCTGGTTTTATAGTCCCTCTCCTTCCCTCCAGCAGGTGCAGCAGAGAGAATGATGATTTTTTTAAACTTCAAGCCAAAGTTCCCAAGCCACCATTTACATTAAATAATGCAATTCAACTTCAAGCCAAAACACCCAAGCCACCATTTGCAGTAAGAAGTGCCTTTCAACTTCAAGCCAAATCACCCAAGCCACCATTTGCAGTTAGTGCCTTTCAAGCAAAGCAGCCAAGCCACCATTTGCAGTTAGTAGTGCCTTTCAATCTCAAGCCAAAGCACCAAAGCCACCATTTGCAGTAAGTAGTGCCTTTCAACTTCATGCCACCATTTGCAGTAAGTAGTGCCTTTCAACTTCAAGCCAAAGCTCCTAAGCCATCATTTGTAGTATGTAGTGCCTTTCAACTTCAAGCCAAAACACCCAAACAACCATTTGCAGGCTGTGCCTTTTTCAAACAAACCATATTTTTATTTTCAAACCACATTAAGGGGACTCACAGTTGTGTAGACATTTGTTCAGTGTTTTTCAGAGCTTAGAGATGTAACCCTTGGCTTCATCCACCTTGCAGAGACTGTGAGGCACACCACTTCCTGATTTTATAGTCCCTCCCCTCCCTCCAGCAGGGGCAGCAGAGAGAATGGTGATTTTTTTAAAAAACATTAATATCTCTCTGATTTTTCATCAATGGGAAAAATCCTCCGCACCCGTAAGGCGGAGGGGGGCTCTGAGCGAGGTGGCCAAAAATGACGGCCGTAGGTGGCGGCGTTCTGATGAAAAATCATAGCACAGTGGGCCAAAAGCG